>NC_083770.1:40160941-40408441 GCF_963514075.1 Conger conger
ACATGAATGGGTTGATGGTTGTTGTGCGTATTCCAGATTTCAGAGCTCAGGTCTGAATGGGCAATGCTCTAGTTTTCTGAATCTGATTGGCTGCAGCGCTGAGACAAAGCACTTAGGCCTTCTGACACTCAATACTCTATTTTACAATGCTATCAAATGGAAGTAGGCTTACTTAATACCATTAGAATGTACTGTAACGATAACACTAGTAGATATAAAATTATACCATGGACCAGCTAAATAGGTTTGAAGTTCTGTAGAGAGTAGTGCCGAATTTGAATAACAGTACGATGGAAAAACTTTTTTTTAATAACCAACCAACCAGAGGAAGAATGCATTTGTACAAGGCTGTCACATGTAGGCCAACCAATCTGCCCTACCTACAGTAACTCACACACCTGGTCTAAACAGCTTGGGTCTTTAAGCCTGAGGTGTGTTTGCTTGGATGCTTTTTAAAGGCACAGCGTTGGATCCTAATACAGTGCTGTACCCTGTGAACATTTAGATAAATATCTCAAGCCTCTTTAACACACTATTGCATATTTTTCTCCTTAGTTTACGTAAATGTGTGAATTGCCCACTAGTCTAATTAGCCCCTAGAGGAAACTGACTGCAGGTGAATTGCAGACATGGCACCTTTATGTAGTTATTCTGTAAAACATAGATTGTATCAATATAATGTTATGATGTGCAGTTTTCTCCGGGGTTGTTGGATTGTCTGTTGTTTGTGTCCTAACTCGCTGTTTCTGTGCTGAAGGGTGTGATTATCATGTTAGTGGATTACCTCCAGATTGGTGAGCAGATGCTTAGAATTTGACAAAAACAGCCACTCTAGTAATTGTGACCAACATGATGATGTTATGTTCTTGTTTTTTAGCCGAATTCGGACAACAGTGTGCCCAAATATAAACCTCAGTGGTGTGTGTGCGTATATAACAGAGTAACAGGACACTGTTGGATAGCTTGGTGCAGGTCTGTTTGTGTGCATACAAATGTATGTATGTATGTGCAAATGCATCATGTGTGTATACAGTGTGGATATGTTTGTGTGTATACAGTGTGTATGTGTATGTGTATGTGTGTGTGTGTGTGTATATATATACATATGTGTTTTGTTGTTACCTCCGTGGCTGTTATGTATGTGTGTGTGTGTGTCTGTGTCTGTATGTGTATATAAGTGTGTTTGTGTGTGTGTCTGTGTGTGTGTATATAGTGTGTGTATATAGTCTGTGTCTGTGTGTACACAGTGTGTGTTTATATACAGTCTGTGTCTGTGTGTGTATCTGTGTGTGTATACAGTGTATGTGCAGTGTGTATGTGTGTACACAGTGTGTGTGTGTGTGTGTATATATATACTGTGTGTGTGTGTGTGTGTGTGTACTGTGTGTGTGTGTGTGTGTATTTATATATATATATACTGTGTGTGTGTGTGTGTGTGTGTGTGTGTATACTGTGTGTGTGTGTGTGTGTGTGTATTTATATATACAGTGTGTGTGTGTGTGTGTGTGTGTGTGTGTGTGTGTATATACTGTGTGTGTGTGTGTGTGTGTGTGTGTGTGTGTGTGTGTGTGTGTGTCTGTGTGTGTGTGTGTGTGTCTGTGTGTGTGCGCACAGCTGCGCAGGGCTGTGGTTTGTGCTGACTGTGACTGCAGAGCAGGGTGATCAGGAGGAAAGCGCTGCATCAGCAACTCTGCAGTCACATGTGGGAGGACAGGGCGCCCTGCGTGTCCAGGAGAGAGGGAGAGAGAGAGAGAGAGAGAGGGGGGGGGAGGGAGAGGGGGAGGGAGAGAGGGAGAGAGAGAGAGGGGGGAGGGAGAGAGAGAGGGGGAGAGAGAGAGAGGGAGAGAGGGAGGGAGAGAGAGGGGAGGGAGAGAGGGAGAGAGATGGAGACATTTTTTTAATGTATGGAGAGCGCAATAGTGGGAAAATACACGCTAGTATGTGTGTGTGTGTGTGTGCATGCGTGCCTGGCTTACTGCAGGTGTGTCTGTGTTTCTGTCTCAGATCAGTTCTTACGCCTCATACACAATTCATCCGTCAATTTGAAATGCGCAAATTTCTCTATGCAATCCTGTTCCCCAACTGTACATACCAGGAGAGAGAGAGAGAGGGAGGGAGGGAGGGAGGGAGGAATACAGAGATGAGAGAGAGGGAGGAGAGGAAAGAGAAGAGATAATGAGATGTTCTGTATTGAGTGTCACGCTGGTATTGATACCACTGCGACACTCGTCCTGCTTATTTATTCCTGTCCTCTTTAACCCTTCTGTCTCCTTTTCTCTCCCTCTCTCTCTCTCTCTCTCTCTCTCCATTCAGTCTCCCCCTCTCACTTTCCCTCTCTCTCCGTTCAGTCTTTCCCTCTCTTTCCCTCTCCCTCTCTCTGTTCAGTCTCTCCCTCTCACTTTCCCCCTCTCTCTCTGTTCAGTCTCTCCCTCTCACTTTCCCTCTCTCTCTCTGTTCAGTCTCTCCCTCTCTTTCCCTCTCTCTCTCTCCATTCAGTCTCTCCCCTCTCTCCCCCTCTCTCTCCCTCTCCCTCTCTCTCTCTCTGTTCAGTCTCTCCCCCTCTCTCTCCTCTCCCTCTCTCCATTCAGTCTCTCCCTCTCTCCCTCCTCTCGATCCCCACATCTTTCACAATCTTCCTCAGACTGTTTTTCAGTCTCTCTCATGCTCTTCCTCTCAAACTGTGTTTCACGATCTTTCTGGCTGTCAT
The DNA here is from genome assembly GCF_963514075.1 of Conger conger. Taxonomy (NCBI): domain Eukaryota; kingdom Metazoa; phylum Chordata; class Actinopteri; order Anguilliformes; family Congridae; genus Conger; species Conger conger. Next base: position 40,163,649 of record NC_083770.1, read on the forward strand.
ATTCCCTCCCTTCCCGCAGTCACAGACAATAAGCACGCTGTGAACCACAATGAATATCACAAGAGCACGGGCACGCGTGCACACAGGACCTCTGTTTAAATATTTCTTCACTCTGAAGTTCTGCAAAGTGTGCATAGTCAGAAATCATTCCACATCTATAACAAAGCTGTACTGCATTTGTTAAGGACAGAACTGGGCTTGGGGTGAAACGGTTTGATACTAGAGGCAGCCTGTATTTAAGTTACATGACTGGGACCCGGGAAGGTTGGTGGTTCAAGCCGCAATGTATTCATGATAAGATCCACACCAATGTTGGGCCCTCAAGGGGGGATTGTCCCCTGGTTAGTCAAATGAACTGTAAGTCGCTCTGGATAAAAGCATCAGCTAAATAGCAAATTATTATTATTATTATAATTATTATTATGCTCATAATTATCTTTAGATGTGTTTAAAACAGCCAGTGTACCACAGCAACTGAGAGGACAGTGGTTGTGTCTCACCATAAAGATGAAATCACCGGTACAGAAAAAGGTACAGAAAAAGCACGATCGGCAGAATGTGAAAACATGCTCATGGGACACACCTACGGGATTGGCCATCGCAAAAATGTGATAAAATGGATTAGAGGATTAAGGCTGGTTATAAGCGTCCTCAGGTGTTTTTTAGTTCCAGACAGAGCAGACATATTTGATGGGAAGGTTTGATGCACTGTACCCTGTCAAATCCAGCCATGCTTGAACAGATTGAAAACAGTATTGGTCATAAGATGGTTTGAAAACAGCTTGAGCTGGTCAAACCATGTCGAGCTGGGAGCTGGTCTGAACTGGTCAACGAGCTGAACCATGTCGAGCTGGGAGCTGGTCTGAACTACCAGCTGTTTCCAAACCGAGCTTGAGCAGTTTTTTCAGCAGTGTAGTCCTGTCAGCAGTGTAGTCCTGTCAGCAGTATAGTCCTGTCAGCAGTCGGGAAACGGCTCTTACACGGTCATCTTCCACACGGCGGTCTGGAGGTGTCCGACCGGACGCATTAGTGCGATCAATCCAGTGTGCTGACTGGAGCTTCTGCTCCCACTGCGTTAAACATGGGAGTGTGTGTGGGGCGGGTGTGAGGGGTGTATGTGTGTGTGTGAGGGGTGTGTGTGTGTGTGGGGGGTGTATGTGTGTGTGTGAGTGGGGGGGGGGGGGGGGGGCGCGTGTGTGTGTGGGGGGTGTATGTGTGTGTGTGAGGGGTTTGTGGGTATATGTGCACGTGTCTGTGTGTGTATGTGTGTGAGGGGTGTGTGCTTGTGAACCATGTACCGTCAATGACACAGATGACCGCATCTGTATTTACTCTGTAAACTGCGCTTCAAAAAAGAAAGAAAGAAAGAAAGAAAGAAAGAAAGAAAGAAAGAAAGAAATCTCCTACTCGGCCACAAGGCAAAAGGATGTCAATTAATGCACTTTGAAAAGCGTCTCTGTAGGAGTCTGTGACTGGGCTCTGGAGATGAGGACCAGCTAATACGAGAAGCCAAGCTGCCCAGAGCAGACCACTGTAGCGCCAACTGCAGAGCGCTGGTGAGTGAGCAGCTTTTTCAGTAGCCCTCGAGCATGCTGGGTAGGCCTGACTCGTGCGTGGGAGCTGCGGTCTGCGCTTATAAACAGCGTCAGCCGCCAGAACAGGCAAACACAGCAGTTACGATGATGTCAATATGAATACGTGGCCGTCATCTTAAAACCAGCTGTGCTGTAATGCCCACTGTGTATGCTGATGTGAACTGGAGGCACAAAGATTTTTGTACTTAAAGGTTCAGTTCACACTTGTTTTGGCTTTGGGGTTTAGAAGAGAGAATCGACAGTGTGTCAGCTGGGTTGGGAAGGAGGGAAGAGAGAAAGAGAATAGGGGGATAGAGTGAGATGGAGATAGATATTGAGAAAGATGGAGAGAGATTGTGAGAGAGAAGGAGATAAAAGGAGAAGAGATGGGGTGATGAAGAGGGAGAGAAAAATAAGTGATGGAAAGGGATAAAGAGAGAAGAGGGTTGGAGAGACAGAGAGAAACAGAGAGAGATGCTAGTCATGCAGGACTGCACCAGCACACAGACGTGGATATTGGCGGTAAAGTTTCAGGAAGGGGAGGGGCTGCACACGGGACTGTTGCCTGGCGATGCGGTGACCAGTCATAATTCACCCTAAAACTGCTCCAGCCCGGCATTCTGGGAGAGATGTGTGGCTGTAGCGGTGTGGGGGGTACGCCCCGCAGGGCAGTTAGCAGGACAGCACCAACACAGGGACATTTACTGGGGCGGGGTCAGTTTAAATCGTCCTATCACCAGCTCCGTGATGTGGAGTTCCTGACCTGCGACTGGCTCCTCTGATATGTGGGGGTGCAGTTTCAGGCCAGATTCCTCTCCTCGGGGGGATTTTTAAGTGTTGTGTTCGGTTGCCAGGTTGTCTCCTGCTCCTGTGATCTGTGTAGATCTGCAGTGTCTGCTGGATAAACCCCAACACGGCACTCAGGGCTGGCCACGCAGAGCTGAACAGGCAATACAGTTGTACTGTGACCGAGTTATGCTGCTGCTGTGTGTGTGTGTGTGTGTGTGTGTGTGTGTCTGTGCACGCTCCCTGTATCAGGGAGAACCGCATTGAGATTCTCTGCAGTAGCAGTGCTGTGTTTTCCAGTAACCTAAAGTCTGTCAGAGGAGACACATTTGCAAAAATGGCAGGCATACACACACACAAATACACACACACACACACACATACGGACACACTTACATGCCCACACATTCACTTGCACAAACACACACACACACATTTGAGGACACTCCAGCCTTACAAGTACAACAGAGGCAGGGATATGCCCATTAGAGCTGTTACAGCAGTTACGGCCTGACTCAGTATTTGCGCAGCCCTGGAGAACCAAACGGTATGACTCAGTACTCGTGCAGCTCTTGGCTCTCCCCGTTTGCTCACTCATGCGGCAGCTAGCTGCCGTACTGGCTTTGTGGACGCAGGTCTGTAACCTCAAAGCCGCAGGGCTGCTTCACAACCCGGCTCTGCAGTCGTTAGCCTAGCGGTATGTACCGCAGATTCTCTAAACTCACCAGAAACTCTACACCAGTGATACTCCACACCAGGGATACTCTACATTAGAGGTACTCAATCTTATCCAGAAAGAGTTGGTGTGGGTACAGGCTTTTGTTTACACGCCTCATTCTACTTATCAAAGTCACGAGGGAAGACTGAAGTAATGTCTCGTGAGATTTGGGTTTCCTCGCTGCACCCACATTACTTCTGTCTTCCCTCGTAACTATGGAATGTAACTGTGGGAGTTTCCTGTGATGTTTTTCCTGTACGTAACTTCCATTGTTGCTGTACTGTACTTAGTCATGTGTCTTCATAAAATTTCTGTACAGATACAATGAACAACATTCGTTTTTATTTTTATGTGAACACTTTACAATTAATGCCTCTCATTCATCCATTCACACACACTCACGCACCAACGGCCACGCAAGGCACCAACCAGCTGAAACCAGCAACCTTCCGACTGCCAGACGACTGAGCCAACGATACGTTTTCGTGTTCCAAAAGAGATTTTACCACAACGACGAATGAGAAATGAGCTGTTTGTTCCAGTTTGAATATTCTGTGTGCTCTTATCTTGTTTGTGTTCACACGTTTGCTGCAGTATAGAAACAGTGCTGTGGCAGCGTAAGCCAACGGCATCCCAGAGATTCCCAGTCTGCCGCAGATTCCTGGCACGGAGAGCCAGGAATTCCGAGCTGATACTGAGCGGATTTGTTCCAATCTTCACCCGGAAAAAAAAAACCCTTTCCATGGCACCGTATGACACGCTAGCTCTACATAACGGAAGCTTTGTGTGGGCATTGTGCGCCTGGTGGGGAACAGTCTGTGTCTCCCTGGCACTGCAGGGGGAGGAGGAGAGGGAGAGAGGTGGGGAGAGAGGGAGAGAGAGGTGGGGAGCGAGAGGGAGAGAGGAGGGGGTGAGAAAGAGAGAGGGTTAACCTCAGGGATACAGAGTGATCATAATAACTAGCCATGAGATTCATTCTCTTATACTTCTGTTTCAGTATTCACATTGCTATTGTTATTGCGTTGTTTCAGTATTGACACTGCGATTGTTATTGCGTTGTTTCAGCATTGACATTGCTGTTGTTGTTGTGTTGTTTCAGCATTGACACTGCTATTGTTGTTGCGTTGTTTCAGTATTGACACTGCTATTGTTATTGTGTTGTTTCAGTATTGACATTGCTGTTGTTGTTGCGTTGTTTCAGTATTGACACTGCTATTGTTGTTGCGTTGTTTCAGTATTGACACTGCTGTTGTTCTTGTGTTGTTGTTTGTGTTGTCCTCACTCGTTATTATTTACTGTCAGTTGTATTGTAATTGAGCTCCGTCTGCTTTGGCAATATTTACAAATTTCCTGCCAAGAAAGCAACTTGAATTTGAGAGAGATGGAAAGAGAAAGAAAATTGGGGGGGGGGGGGGTCAGGAAAAGAAAGAGAGAGGGACTGAGAGAGAAAGGGGGGATGATGGCCTCTTTCCATTCCAGTGACAGAGAAGAATAGAATGACGCAAAGAACTGAAAGATGAAAATTAGCTGCCCCGAAAGCCACTTTCTTTTTTTGGCCGTGTCTGAAAGTCCTTTTTTTCGCAGGCATTATTATGCTAATGAAGCGGCTGATAAGCTAGTCTGGCGTGGAGCTGCAGAGTTTCCCTTTTTCACGGGACGGTGTTGGGGGGGGAGAGGGAGGCGGAGGGCGCCGCTCGTCTGCGATTGATGAAAGCGGTGGATTAAAGGTCTGCTTCTCTATCTCTCTCTCTCCCTCTCTCCCTCCATCCATCCATCAATCGTCTGATCTCTCTCCTCCCGCATTCTCCATCTTATTCTCTCAGGGTGAGTTCCTGTTTCAAATATACCACTTTTTCATAAGAAATCTAAATGCAGTGTGAAAAAAAAAAACATTAGTATTTACGTCACATCTCCGAAAGGCCTTTGATGGAGCACGGGTTGCCTCATCCCTCTCTCTCGCTCGCTCTTCCTTTCAATCTCTTCCTGTCCTTGAGCAAGATGGCAGGTTCAGGAGAGGTAATTCTCATAGATCGCATCATCGATCAATGCCCCCCAACCCTCCAAAATATGACAGGAAACATCTCATAATACAGATAATAATACAGTGGCTCCCTCAGACACTGCATTTGCACTCAACGAATGGCCGTTCTTTTTACCTAGCTATGTACAATTTGTTTTGTTTTACCCTTTAAGTTGTGAGGTCACAAATATGTGAGTAGAATGTTCTCTAAAACACTGACTTGGAATGTTGTGAAAAAAAAAAAAAACCTACTCTTGAAAAGGGTTCTTAGAGTTGTGGAGGACTCTGGAACCTTTTTCGCTGCTCTAGGGGACCGTCTCTCTCCTGCTGCGGTGTCTTTGCGGAGTGCGGCTGCATGGGCTGGAGGTGACTGCAGCCGGCCCCGTCCCTCTCACCTGTTCACCGTGGGCCGCTCCCACAGCAGTGCTGGCAGAGAGTCTGCTCAGAGCTGGCAGTCTCCCCTAACTTCAGCTCATGCATTATTTATCCACCAACAATCTGCAGTACTGCTTCACCCCCCCCCCCTCTCTGTCTCCCTCTCTCTCTCTATGCTGCTCATTCACCCCCTCTCTCATTCACTTTCGCTCCCCTTTTCTCTCCATCACTTTCCCCATCTGCAGGGCTTCTTTCTGCAATTGTTCTTTTTCCTCAATCCCCCTCTTCTATTATTCCTTGTTTAAAGTTAGAGCAGCCATGACTCTGTTGCACGTACGTGCCCTTAGATTTACCTCTATGCAGTGTAGTGGTTAGCAAACTGGGTTTGCGGGTTTGAGTCCAGCCATTGCAGATGGGGTACAGCCCTGTAAGCCTCTGACCCTGAACAGCTTCAGTAAATATTCAGCATGGATTTGCATCAGAAATGCTGAACTGAATTTCACCAAAGTTACAAGCACGCAAGGAATTGTGATTTGACTGTAAATTGCCAAGTTTTTCAGCAAAATCCAGATGACATTGAAGAGAGTAAATGTGTTCAAAAGAGAGAATGACCTGGCACTGCTTCACAACAACAGATCTGCATTAGGGCCGTCGTTGTTTTTCCCAGAGAAGTGTTGAGAAGAAGTGATTGCTGTGTTTTCCCCTCTGAGCTACGGCGCAGTGGTTGGAACACTCGCGTCCTCCATCCCCAGAGGATTCCACCATTTTGTGATGACTCATCAGCGTTCCTCAGCCGGTCCTCCAAACAAAGCAATATTCACCCGGCTCCCAGAGAGCCGCGGGGCATTATGGGTTATCGTTTTCACCGCTTCAGACGCAGGAAACCAGGCGAGCTGATATCACTGCATAATCCACCGCTTCAATCTGTCGCCCCGGTGTTGAGCGCCAGTGACAGCCTGCTTGGTGTGCAGGTTTCCAGCGGACGCCATTGGCCGAAACCATCGAGCTTTCATTTCACAAGCACCACTCAAAGCGTCTCTCTTATATAACATGTATTGCCTTTACGGTTTTGAACCACACAATGTGAATGCATCATTATGTACCTGGTAACAGTGGGCTGGGGTTACTAGGTAACATTCGGTTGGGGTTACTAGGTAACAGTGGGATGGGGTTACTAGGTAACATTCGGTTTGGGTTACTAGGTAACAGTGGGCTGGGGTTACTAGGTAACATTTGGTTGGGGTTACTAGGTAACAGTGCGCTGGGGTTACTAGGAAACATTGGGCTTGGGTTTCTAGGTAACAATGGGATGGGTTACCAGTCAACAGTGGGCATTAACAGGTGGCACTAGGTATATTTTGGAAGTTCTCTGGTCTGGGGTGGGGGGGGTGTAGGGATGAGTGAGGCTTCTCCTCTCCTGCTGGCCCAAATCCAGCAGGCAATAGGACAATTAAACCTCCATTTAACATTTAACCCCCAGCCTCATTGTACTGCCCCCCCCCATCACTTCTCCCCCTTTGATCCCTGAGCATCCCTCTGACCCCCCAGGCCCCATACCAAAGCCAGAGAATATCCCTGCTTCGGCATTTACGCTAGTTTTTCTAGCTCACTGCAGTCTGTGCTTGTGTGTGTGTGTGTGTGTGTGTGTGTGTGTTCTACATATCTAAACCAGCAGATACAAACATCATTTCCTGGGTTTGTTCCAGAGCTGCAGCAGCTGGTGACTGAATTATTTGAGAGAGTTTATTTAATAATTTAATTATTTTTGACTAGTGGGCAGGGTAGTACAGCTCTGCTTGTACAGATGGTGAATGGGAGTGTAATAGCAGATGTTATAACAGATGAATAGAGTTAATAGCTGATTAATTAAGTATTTCTTAGGTACTCATTGCAGATCTGTAGAGAACGGAGAATGGTGCAGTATATTACTGTGGGTAAGAAGAAATAGAGCAGAAAATGTGCTCAAAACAATGTTTATAAAGGTGACTTTCCTGTGCTATGGCATTTGTTCACACTATATGTTCTGTGATTCAGTTGAAACCATTTACCAACCGCTTCTTCACCATAAAATAGATAGTTACTATGCGTCTCATTCCAGGTTGCAAAAGCAGAAGATGTCCGGCTTTCTTTTCCGTGGTCTTTGGTTTTCGTTCCGTAAAGGTTCTTGTCTGATGAATTTGCCTGTATGTAGGCCATGTCTGTTCTGCAGTCCACGGTACTGATGACTGTCGTTCTCATGAACAGCCCCCACCCCCCCTAAAATCATCCTTCGCTTCTGCCTCCTGTTACCGCTGCCTGTTTGTGAGCTCAGCTGTTTAAGCGTAAACTCGCCGTGTTCCAAACACCAATGTAACGTAGCGTAAGCTTGCATGATCCAAACTAAAAAATGACTTCCAGATCAGCTTTGGTTTTTGTGTGTGTGTGTGTGTGTATAATTCCTTCCATTTTCATAAAAACATGGTATGAGTCACATATGGGATCCATTTCAGCATACAGTGATATGGTAATAGTGCTCCACTGTAACATTGTGGTGGGGAAGCTGTTGCTAATGAGAGACTATTAACCGGCTTATACGGCGGTGTTCGGACCATCGTAAGTTAACACGGTTTTCCGAACGCAGGGACGTTATGCGGTTATTTGTTGTTTTCTCTATAGTTATTGGTCCAGTTCACGCCAATCAAAGTGTTTTTGTGTCTAAGATAGTGCATAAGCAACCATAATCATGCACCACATTCCTCAGGATAAAAACTATAATTGAACGGACGTTAACTTCTGTTAGAAGCGGCCGATTCCATGTCTTCTGTTCTGAACAACCTCAGTATATTTTAGCTAGCTAATGACATTTGAGGAAAAACGCCAGGGATTCCCTGGCTGCTGCCTCAGACTGCAATTTCCATTTCCATTGTGCAATACATTTCAAAAGAACATCAAGATTGTCATGTCCTGAATTCAAATCAACTGAATGTTTTATTATTATTATTATTATAAAAGTTTTTGTAAATGTGAGTTACTAAGCTTACAGGTAAGTGTCCCTGTACAGAAGAATTTGCACCAGTTTAAAACAGGCTCCTCTGTGGTCTTGCTGGACGTCATGTGACCGGTTTGGAAAGTATTCTGACTTTGGGCTCAAAGAAGAAAAACTGCAGTGTCATATTTTAGATGCTGACGGGGCAGGAACCTGAGCAACAGATAGAGGGGGAGGAATGGAGCAGAGGGACCTGATTATTTTACACGTGTTTTTTTTTTTAATGAGTCGACCTCGATCGATAACGTTCCCCTCCGGCACGCTGATATTATTTTTAAATATAATTTTTCTTGGGTTCACCTTCACGGGGGTGATGTGGTTGCTGTGGTTACCCTTGTCGGGAGAGCGGGGCTGGGAGCGGGGTTGATGCGTCTCTCTGACAGGAACAGAGGGAAAGAGCAGCCGCAGGGGTAATGAAGGCTGGCTGGGGCCCTGGGGGACAGGGGGACGGACGGACGGTGGGGGGGGGGCGTGTGTCCTCTCTGTCCCCCTGAGCACATCCGTTTTGGGGGGGGGTTTGTCACCCTGTGGGAAGGTCCCGGCTTAGCACTGTCATTGGCCGACGCTGCCCGTCAAATGATCGGCTCCTGTTAGCGTTAGCGCTTAGCCGTTACTCATGACCCCCCCGGGCAAGGTTGTTACAGAAATGGTTTCTAAGAGCCCAGCAAAGCACACCTTGGTTGTGTTCTCCTGAATCCTCCCACCCCACCCCTCCCTCTCAGGCAGGAGCGGAACAGACCTGGGTCAAATACATACTGTAATTGTTTTGGAGTGAAAAACCTTTCTGTGCTCGATTGATCTTGGCTGGTAAGAGGACCGGAGGGTTTTCACTTTTTGAGAGTATTTAATAGGTTCCAATGCACCAGACAAGCTCAGTGAAGTGTAGAGAAGTATTTGAATCCAAAACGATGACGTATTTGACCAAGGTCTGGAGCCCAGATGCAATTAACGGGTCTCACAGACTGAATATTTGCTCACTATCATTGTCTGATGTTTCCAGGAAGACAAGCACTTGGGATTTGAGACCAAAAAATGGAATTGCAAGAATTGAATACATGCTAAATATTCATGGTCAGGTGGAAGTCTCATGCTGTTTGATTTTAGTGTCCCAGTTTGATTTTTTCAATTTCATTTCAAATCAATTTTAACAGAAGACTGTGAGAAAGAAGCTGTACAGAGTAACAGAAGGGCAAACACCAGGCCTGAACACCCAAACAGCACAAGGTCAACCCCCCCCCCCAGTGGGGAGGCAAGCCCCTCAAAACCCCCACTGACAACTTATGACAACTCATAAACTGTCAGTGGGTCAAAACCTCTGACATGCTCCAGTCTGTGCTTGCCTGTTCGGCCTGCAACAATCCCACAATGCACTGCGTCCCCCGACAGAAGCATCTGTGAGTCTGGGACACAGAATGACTGTGTAGCACTCTCATTGGCTTGCAGGCTTTGCAGTGGGGCGGTTTGGGATGAGTGCTGTTTTTGTCACTGTACCTCTTTCAGTGCCTTGTGTGTGTGTGTGTGTGTGTGTGTGTGTGCCTGCATGTGTGTGTGAGTGAGCGTGTGTGTGTGTGGAAGATCATGCCTGTGTGTGTGAACGTGTGTGTGAGTGAGCCTGTGTGTGTGAATGTGAGTGTGTGTGTGTGTGTGTGTGTGTGTGAGAGAGAGTGAGCATGTGTGTGTGTGTGTGAGTGTGAGCTTGTGTGTGTGTGTGTGTGTGAGAGCATGCCTGTGTGTGTGTGTGTGTGTGTGTGTGTGGGAGAGCAGCCAGATGGGGGATGAAGGGATGAAAAAAGCTGCTCTCTCCTTTTCTATTTCTTCTGTCTCTTCCTTTACAACCTTTTCCTCCCTCCCTGATTTCCATGACTTCTTCCTTCTCCCTCCATTTTAGCCTCTCTCGCCCCCTTTCACTTCCTCTCTCTTCCTCTTCTCTATCCCTCTTTATCCCACTCCCAACCTTTCTTCCCCTATCCCTTTTTATCTCTCCCTCCCTCTCCCCCTACCTCCCTCTCTCCCTCCCTCCGCTGTGCTGCCTGTGTGCTGTGCTGTGGAGCCCACATTAATAGGCCTCTATCTTCATGTTCTCTCTAGGTGCACGTGGTGCATCGCTGGCTAATCGATCAGGACTGTAGTGTGAGCTCTGAGCAACCGGAGGGCCTGGGAATATGGCACTATGATGAAACAGTAACTATAATATCTGTATATATGTGTATATATATATATATTTACATATCTGACTTCTGTATCTCTGTATCTATATCAGCCGTCCTGTATCTGTCTCTGAAAGCTGTGCTGTTCTTGTTGGTGTTGTGGTGGTGGTGGTTGTTGTTTTTTTTAAATCTTGCTCTTTCGCTATCTCTCTCTGTTCCTCACTCTTATTCTGTGGTTTTTAACGTGCTGTTGCTGTAGCACCGGTTTTTATCCGAGAGTGTAGTTGTCCGTGTCGTGTTGTTTTTGCTGGCTGTGGTCAGGTGCTGTGGGTGTGGACCACTTTGGTCTGGAGCTTTCTGTGTCTCACGTGTTGCTTTATATACATCAGATATATTTATATTTGTATTTCACTTTTGAGTTATTTGTGTGTGGTGTATATGTGTGTGTGTGTGTGTGTGGTCTGTGCTTACTGTGTGGTCAGGCACAGTAAAACACCACAGGACTAAATCCCTTTAATTAATTATGTTCTGAGTCACAGTGTTGTGTCTGTGGACGTATTTTTGTTCCATAAGTCAGAATTCTCTCTTACCGTCGGAGAGAAATTCAGCATGTTGTGGAACTAAGCATGAGTACTAACACCTAACAAATGCATGCAACTGTGAAAAGCTGGTGCTACACGTCTGCCTGTTTTTCTGTGTGGGGATGTCGAAATCAATTTGAAATTGTGCTCTGTGTGTGTGTGCGTGCGTGCGTGCGTGTGTGTACACAAGTATGTCCTGTATATACTGTATGTATGCATATCTGTGTTTTATGTGTGTTTGTATGTGGGGAGGGGGGGCGAGTACATGTGTATGTGGATCACTGTTTCGTCTGGTGTGTGTGTATGCGTGCATATTTATGTGTTCATCTGTATGTCTACATCCTATTTCCACACAATTTTGTGTGTGTGTGCGTGCACTTATGTGTGTGTGTGTGTGTCTCCCATGAATCAGACTCCACCCCTCCTCACAGGTCTCCATGGAGATCTGTGAGTAACTGTTATGTCAGGGGTGTCTACCTGTGGGCCAGACCTCCCCATCCATGCCATGCCAACGGTGGTGGCATGCTGGGCGGGCATGGCTCAGTGGGGCTTTTCTCTGTTTCAAAATCTTTTTTGGGGGGGAATCAGGCATTGCATTGCTGCCATAGCATTATCCATCCTGGGGAAAGGAGATAACCAGGTCCATGGGGGATGGGATGGGAGGGGGTGGGGGGTGGAGGGAAGATGTTTGCTTGGGAACCAAGTGTTGGGAACCAAGTGTTGGGGCCTTGCATCTGAAACATTTACTCATCAGCCCAACAACCTCTGGGGTGCCTCAAGGGCCCATCCTTGAATTGCTTTTAAAGACGCATTGCACAAATAAAACAGCATAAAATCAACAAAAAAAGGAAACAAATGGTGAGTTCCAAGTACATAAATCACTCCTGTTTTTGTCATATCAGCTTCTACAAAAACAAGTTAAAATATGTATGTGATCCAGGTCATGCAAATGGATTATTGGATGCACACGTTTATAACCAGTGGGTGCTTCATGGTAAAATGTAGTGCAAAGGCTCTGATTGGGCAAACGAATGTTCTAAGAAGAAAGCTGGGGCCCATTGGCTCTTGTTCAGAGTCATTATCAAAGCTTTAGGAGCAAAAAGAATCCATTGATTTGGTTTGTCTTCTTTATATCAGGTTGCCATCTGCCCCTCGGCAACAACAACATATGTCATGGCCTGTCAATCACAGAGATGAGGCCCGTATTCTCTAATGACATTTGATACAATGACAGTGCAAGGACGCCTTGGCAGCACAGAATTATCTGATTATGCATTGAGTCTTTGAAAAACCAGACTATAATTCTGACTACAAATTCAGTGGATCCACAAATGTGTGGTCTTTTCAATAGCCGATCCTTAGAATGTGAGAAATCATTGCGAAGACTTGCAAGCCACTTAACTTGGCTGGAAAGCTCAGCAATACTAGCCTACTAGCCTACCACATACCACAGTAGGTTAACTGCTTGCTAGCTAGTCACTTAGCAGGTTCACTGCTAGCTTCCCAGCTTACTGTTTAGCAAGTTAACTGCTAGTTACCAGATAACTATTTAGTACTATTATGCTAGCTTAGCTACATCTAAATAGAAAATTGTCAGTTGGCAGACATTCACAAGGTTTATCACAATATTCATAGCCGGGTCAATGGAACTATTTTGAAGAGTATTTGAAGAAATATGTTCTTAGGCTATTCCATGTCTCCTTGTCATATGACTGTATTTGCCATTAACAGTTGTTCTTGTTCTTTGATGATTCAGAATAAAACGGCGCCAATCTCAAACTGTGGAAAAAACGGTATGTCCATTGCACAATCACAGAGAACGGTTTGGTGCTAAATGGACTCTAATGCAATAGAGTTTACTTCAATGAAGTGCATTTGACCTCTTTAAGACCACTTGGTACAAACTCTGTTGGAATTAAATTAACAGTGAATATTTTACCGCGGCGGTATTGCAAGGGATACAATATTTGAAACGATCGATCATGAGTCCCAATGCCCTAATTAGTATTACAACCTGCTGTCCACAGCAGAACCCTCCCAGTAGAGAGAGGACGACAGAGAGATGAGCTCGCGGTAATGCAATATAATTTATTAGGCGATAACTGTGGCAGATGTCCTGTCCATATCACGGCCAATTAGCAAGTCTCTGTGTGACATTCTGTTCAGTTTTTAAATGGCTGCCGATGGCTGCCCTGGCGGTTGGGATCCATGCACGCTCTCAGAAAGAAGGGTTCCTTTCTGGAGGAACCCCTTTTTAGATCTTTATGGTCTTAGGTGTGAAGTGTGAAAGCTCCCAGACACAAGAACCGTTTTCCTTGAAAGAAGAACCCTTGAACTATTGCAGATGGGGATCTTCCATGGAATCACATGGTTCCTTTCGGAAAAAATTTTTTCTGAGAGTGCAGAGTTTAGAGATGAGACTTGTCCTCTTCCGCCTTCTCCTTGCTAACCGCTCACCGTTAATTTAAGACGACGTTTTGACGTTGGCTGGGTAGTCTTTACACAGCGACATTCTGATGTTTATTTCATGAGAACTTGTTCCTGTCTCCTCTGCTGTCTGAGCTGTGCTTTTGGATGCAGGGGAGTGGAGAATGAGGGGAGGGGGGGTGCAGGGAGATTTAAAATGGGTACCTCTCACGCCCCCTGTCCCGTTGGCAGCTGCCAGTGAGGGAGGGGCCGGTCTGCGGGGGCTGGAGCCGCAACGGGCTGATGGATCCTTCGATAAAATCCAATCACACTCTCTGGCCCGCTGCCAGGAAACTACCAGCAGCAGCCACACCAGCCCCTGCAGCGTTGCCGTGACGACCGCCTCCTCCACCTCATCTTATGGACCGCTCCACCACACTCTGGGCTCTGTCCAAGCGCTCACTTATTCCGCTCCACCCCTTATCCCTTTCCGTGCTCCTTTTCCTGCTCCTAGCTCCTCCAGAGAGGCTGGAAAAAGAGTGGAGTAACGGAAGTGAAGAAGGTGAGATGGAGAGAAATGTGAATTAGGCAAATGGAATTCATCAGTTACAGACGCGGCAGATAAGTGGCAGGCGGGGAGAGGCTGATACGCAGGTTGATCATTTATCGGTCACGCATTCCAAAGCAAAAAACTTCCGCAAAGCATGCTCGCGTTTTTCCTCACACAAGAAAAGTTTGGCAGCCTCTTAACTTCTCGCTTCTAGCTCCTAAAATGAATGTAGAATTTCCTGAAAGCACCTTGATTGATTTCCAGGTCGGGCAAATAACAAGGAGAGATTGGAGGGCCTCTGGTAGGAGGTGAAAAATAAGCGATTAATATAGACCTCTAACTCCCTCTCTGCTTCTGAACTAAACGAGATTCCGCCTGGCAACAGGAGTCCCCGGTGATATATGGCGGTATAAAACATCCACTTCCTCGGTACTGGCCAAGGTCACGCACCTCAGATGGATTTCCCCTCGGTACTGGCCAAGGTCACACCCCTCAAATGGATTTCCCCTCAAATTGGAATCTCCAGGAGTAGGGAGGCAGAACTTTCGATGAGTCACACCTCACCTAACTCTCATCGATTGGTGGAATGAGTTCCCCACAGCAGCCAGGACAGCCAGATCGGTCTGATCGTCTTTACCCACCTAAACTCACAGAAGTTCTTTCTTTGTGTTGCAGCCGCGCCACAGCCACCGTAACCATAGAGTAGGCAACACCTGGTTTGCACAGTGATAAGATTTTATTTTATTCATTTAAGGAACGTATAAAGTCTAGGAGCATGTTCCATCTACAAGACGTGTGCAGCCCAAGAGCATGATTCTCCCACAGGTGAGTGAAGCCCTTACAGATCTAGGTGACTAGCGCCCCCCTTTAGAGCAGAGGGATACAGGCGAGATGGTTCAACCAGGAACCTTTCACCCTTTTCACCCCTACCATAGAGCGTTCCTTAAAGAACTAGAATGGGCCCCCTTATAGAGACTAGCCAAAGAACTCCGGGAGTGCACAGGTTACTGTGTTTACCAAGCAAATTATAAGTTTCAGGTTTTGGGAATGTTCCTCTTCCCCTGACATTAGAAGAAGAGGGTCCTGGCAGGAGTCCAGCAGGTTCGGATGAGTCCTTTCGGGTTGGGAAAATTGGGAAAAATCTAGGAATCTAAATTCTTAAAAAAACGGTCCTTCCCGTGTTCTGTATGAGTATGAACCTGTGAGCCGGAGATCTGCTCTCATATTGCAGGAGCAAGTCCAGAGATAAACGGATTCCAGCTTACCCAGAATACCATTCTCCCTGGAGCTGTTCTCCCGCAATTACAGTGCTGCTGCCACATTCACATCCAGACGAGTGTGTTTCTGTGTGTTTCTGTGTGTTTCTGTGTCTGTCTTATATGTCGTTGCTGTGTATGGGCAAAGTTGTGTGTGCTTATAAATGTGCATGGTGGGTAGGTGGTGGTGTGTGTGTGTGTGTGTGTGTGTGTGTGTGTGTTTGTGTGTGTGTGTGTGTGTGTGTGTGTGTGCGTGGTGTGTTTGTGTGTGCACGCTTGCCTGTCTGTGCAAGGGAATGCGTGTTAGTTTATTTCTGTGAATGTGAGTCTGTGCATGTGTGTGAACTGTATGTGATGTGTGGTGTGCATATACAGTTCAAGCACATGCATGTGTGAGTGGTGTGTGTGTGTGTATGTGTGGTTTTGTGTTGTGTGTTTGTTTTTTGTGTGAGTGTGTGTTTTTGTGTGCGTCTGGAGTCTGTGTGTCTGTGTTTTCGTGTGTTTCCGTGTGCGTCTGTGTGTGTCTGTGAGTCTGTGTGTGTGTGCGTGCAACGGTCAACACAGGTGAGTGTGGACATGTATTGGACAGAGAGTATTGTATTGATGGGTACGTGTGTGTGTGTGTGTGTTTATGGGGGAGGGACTTGTTGACAGAGTGAATTGGCATTTCTCTCCTGTAGATTGATTATGGGGGGGTGGGGGCAGGGAATATGCCGATTCAGCGTTGGCCGGTAAAGTAAGAGTCATTGTCACTGTCAACACCTACCCCCCCCCCCCCCCCCACCCCCATCCACCCCTCCACCGGATGTGTGCATTTATTATGCATTCTGCAGCAATGCCCAGAGACGCTCTCTCACTCCCCCTCTCTCATTCTCTTCATATCTCTCCTCCTCTTTTTCTCTACTTCTCATGCGCTCATCCTCCTCTTTTTCTCTATTACTCACTCACTTATTTATTACATTACATTACATTTTTACGCTTTTGTCCAAAGTTATGAACAAAACAGTGCATATCAAGGTCATGCAGCAAATAACCGAACACGTCAGATAAGGTACAATTCATATGTGATTGGATGTAAGGCTATGAAGTACACAAGGTAGATAGGCCAAGTCTGTAAGTACCATACCAACACATCTATCAACTTCAGGAATTACGAAAAGAAGACAAATACAAATGCAAAAGTCCTGTATTTACATATAAAATACAAGGGGCTAATAGACAGGTGAAAAACAATAAAGAGGCTCCCGCAAAGGAATTAAGGTACAGAGTGGAGAGATGAGCCCCCCGTTAATTGCAGATGTTTTCATCTCTCTGTCTTGTTCATCCATTCATTCTTGCCAACGTGGAGTCTTTGATTTCTGTTTGGGGGGTGTAGGTGACGAAGGATTTACATCAGTGAGGTAAACTTCACTGTCAACAGGCACAAGCTCAACTTACCCCTTTAAGGTGTAAGACCATATCCGATTAGAATGTTCTTACCTGGCATTCTAATGCTGAGAGTTCTGGAACACTGATTTAGAATGTTGAAAGAAACATTCCCCAAAAAACTTAATAGCTGTAGCAGAATGAAATGTATACAAGTAACATCAAAGATAATAATAAATAATAAGAATAAATATGGACAAAGATATACAATTGGAAGATGTAATATATGAAGCTCATTGCGGTAATAACCTATGGCGCAGCGCTCTGTCTGGGTGTATGATGAATGCAGGGTCCTGGGGTGAGGCTGTTTCCCATCCGTATTTTCCGGGCTGTTCTCCGTGACACAGTGGAGTTAAGTGCAGTATATTACAGCCCGATGGAGACGGGTCCGCTCGGACTGCCTGCTTATCACCCGGGTGATTGAATTATGGGCTGTCTGCTGGGGCGCTGCCCACGTATTTCATCCCTTTGATCTCTCTCTTTGTCTCTCTCTCTCTCTCTGTCTCTCTCTTTGTTTCTCTCTCTCTGTCTCTCTCTTTGTTTCTCTCTCTCTGTCTCTCTCTTTGTTTCTCTCTCTCTGTCCCTCTCTCTCTCTGTCTCTCTCTTTGTTTCTCTCTCTCTGTCTCTCTCTCTCTCTGTCTCTCTCTTTGTTTCTCTCTCTGTCTCTCTCTCTCTGTCCCTCTCTCTTTGTCTCTCTCTCTCTCTCTCTTTGTCTCTCTCTCTGTCCCTCTCTCTTTGTCTCTCTCGCTCTGTCTCTCTCTCTCTCTTTGTCCCTCTCTCTTTGTCTCTCTGTTTCTCTCTCTCTCTCTCTCTATCTCTGTCTCTCTCTCACTCTGTCTCTCTCTCTGTCTCCTTCTCTCTCTGTCTCTCTCTCACTCTGTCCCTCTCTCTCTCTGTCTCTGTCTCTCTCTCTCTCTCCTTTGTCTCTCACTCTCTTTCTCCCCCCCGATGTGTTAAAATTATCTGCCAAATCTGCCACCTTCACAGGCTGAGTTGCGTACGGCACTGCAGTGGAGCTCTGGCCCACATTGGCCAACTTCAGCCCACTTCAGCCTGCTTCAGCCCAGCTCAGCACAACGCAGGACAGCTTGGCCCAGCCGGTCATGTTCAGTAATGTCCATCCGGTTTAGGGAGAAGGATCAATTTAAATTCAGTCAATTCGAGACATTCAAATTCAATTAATGAATGACAATAATAACAATAATTATAGTAACTACAATAATAACAAAACATCTGTTCCTTTAAACTGTGTAGCAGTTTTCATACAGAAATGTAGCCTTAAAGTACAGAGGAGTGCTTCAATGTTTCCCTGAACTCCCTGTTTACCCCAACTGCTGTCGTTCCTGTGCAGTACAGACCAGTAGAATCCGGTTTGGTCCGGTCCGATCCGGTGTAGGGCAGTTCTGTGGCTGGCCTGGTGAAGCTGCACAGCACCCCGGTACCCTCAGCTACCGCGGTAACCTCATATTCCCTGCCCCACCATCCCTTAGACCCTCAATCTCTCTTTATGCCTCTGTCCTCCTCTCTCTGTTTCTGCCTCTCTTTCTCTCTCTCGGCTTCTTGGTTTGTTCTTTGAAATTCTGCTTGTGAAGAATGTCCCAATAAATGGGATTTTAAAATGAAAAATGGTCTCTCTCTCCCCCCCTCCCTCTCTCTCTCTTTCTCTCTCTCCCCCCTCTCTCTCTCTCTCTCTTTGGGCAGTCCTGAAATCAGGAGGGGATCTGAGGGGATTGACAGTGGCCAGGCTGCTGGTGGGGGGGATTAGCCATGTTCCTCACTTAAACTGTCTGACTATCTGGACCAGGGGTGCACAGCAAGGGCCGATCCGCTTCAGGATTTTGTGTCAACTTCTGCTCTTAATTATTTAATTACTTAAATAATGTCTTGAGCAGACATTTGTATATGCACCAGCTACAGCTGCAGACTGCTAGTGTATCCTAAAGATTGTACTGTGCTCAAGTACAGGAGTGAAACAACATCATTTATAAAGCTGTCAGAAAAATAAGTTAAGGTAATTGCTTGGAACAAAAACCAGCTTGCAGACCAGCCCTCCAGGACCAGAGTTGTGCAGCCCTGAACAAGAGGAAGAAGGAGAGAGAGAAACACTTTAAACCCTATTTTATTCATCATCAGTCCAGAAGTATTTTTCCTATAGCTCACTTTTGTAGTCCTGTCAAAACAAACACATTAAAAAAACCAAACAAAAGATAAATGGATAAGTATTATAAATAAATAAGTTAAAGAACCAGAAATGCTCAGGGGAAAAGAAAAACTTCTAGAACTGCCAAAATGAAATATTAATGACCAATTTCCCTTCCTGTATTGAACACAAGCAATCATATCAACCATAGACCACCTAGTCTCACACACACAAACACAGAGAGAGACAGAGACACACACACTCACAGGAAGAGAGACACACACGCTCACAGTGAGAGTGACACACACGCTCCCAGAAAGAGTGAGAGACACACAAGCAGAAAGAAACCGACACACACAGAGACAGCGAGGCACACACACTCGCAGAAAGAGAGAGACACACACACACGCGCACAGAGGCCGAGAGAAGGACACAGACTCCCTTACCTCTCTCTCTCTCTCTCTCTCTCTCTCTCTCTCTCTCTCTCTCTCTCTCTCTCTCTCTGGGGTTCGCCCGCCCAGCTCACCGATCCTGTGATAAATACCTCCAGGACCCGAGTCTGAAAAATGGCCACCGTCACCCAGCTCTCTTGCCTCTGTCTCCCATCGACTTTCCCGCCTTGATCTCTTCAAATCCTCTCCCCTTAATGCTTATCTGTCTTCATTCCACGTGCCTGGTGCTGTGTGTGTGGCTGTGTTTTTATGTGTGTGCGTGTGTGTGTGTGTTTTCATCAAAGGAACTTGCTTAGAAAAGCAGAACAGTTTCAACCTCTCGCTCTCTCTCTCTCTCTCTCTCTCTCTCCCTCTCCCTCTCTCTCTCCCTTCCTCTCTCTCTCTCTCTCTCTGAAACATTTGCCGTCTAGCTGGCAATGCAGCCTCCTGTCATACCAGATTTGTATGAGTGTTGGTGCCGCAGTCTGTGTGCTGCCCCCATCCTCCACTAGGGGGCAGACTCCACCAGTCCAGTCCCAGATGGAGCACCCTTTAAGCGTCCGGTGCTCCTCCAGTACCGCAGAGTCACTGTCCTGGAGGGTCCTGAGGCCTGGTGTCCTTTCACATTAATTACTACAGGCCCTAATGCTTTTACTGCTCTGCTCCTGGAAGTACTGTATGCCCCAGACAGCCGGGAGGAATTCACATGCGGCTCATTAACAAAGGGCACTTTAAATCACTGTGTGTGTGTGTGTGTGTGAGTGTGTGTCTGTTTCATTAAGTGTGTCTGTGAGTTCATATATTTCTATATGTGTATGTATGTATACGTGGGTGTGTGTGTGAGTGTATGTGCGTGTGTATGTGTCTGTGTGGGTGTGTGTGTATATGTTTGTGTCGGTACGTGTGTGGGTGTGTGTGTTTATGTATGTATATGTGTGTGAGTGTGTGTATATGTGTGTGCGTGAGCCTGTGTGTGTGAGAGTGTATATATGTATGTATGTGGGTGTGTGTCAGTGTATATGTGTGTGTGTGAGTATATATATATACATATATATATATATATGTATGTATGTGTGTCTATGTGGGTGTGTCTGTGTATATGTGTGTGTGAGAGAGTATATGTGTGTATGTGTATGTGTCTGTGTGTGTGTGTGTGTGTGTACGTGTGTGTGTTTGTGTGTGTGTCTGTGTGTGTATATGTGTGTGTGTGTACGTGTGTGTGTTTGTGTGTGTGCGTGTGTTTGTGTGTTTCTGTATGTGTATGTGTGTGTGCGTGTGAGTGTGTGTGTGTGTGTGTGTGCGTGCGTGTGAGTGTGTGTGTGTGTGTGTGTGTGTGTGTGTGTGCGTGTGAGTGTGTGAGTGTGTGTGTGTGTGTGTGTGTGTTTGTGCACAGTAACAGTAGCACTCTCTCTGCACCTGCTGTTGGATGGAGCGTGGCTGATTCACAGTGACAGAGAGCTCAGACGCACAGTGTGGAAATCTCCCTCCCCAGCACCCAAACGCCCCCCCCAGCAGCACCCTAGTGTGTGTGTGTGTGTGTATGTGTGTGTGTGGGGGGGGGGGGGGTTCTCTGCTTTCTGGACAGAATTAACCAAAGAGATCACCTGGATTCAATCAACATGTGTGCTCAGCTGTGAAAACAAGCATTCTTCTTTCTTCAACAGAAACTGGAATAGTTAGCATTGGAAGGTTAAGGTCTGATTGGCTGAACTCACTATTGGAGAAGATAGATTTATTTGTGATATCTGTGATAAGGACAAATGTTGCTTGAACCCAGGTTAATGTCTTCGTGCATGCGTGTGCTTGTGTGTGTGTGAGAGAGAGAGAGAGAGAGAGAGAGAGAGAGAGAGAAAGGGGGGTGACTGTGTGACTGTGAATGTACGTAATTCCACTCCTGTCTGTTCGAACCCTGGCTGAAAGAGCCTGGTACAGAAACAGGCCATAAAATCACAAAGCGGAACAAGTGGAGAGCAGCCCTCCACAGAGGCCTGCGGAGACGGGCTTTGTCCCCCCAATGAGCGGGGCAGGGTGGAGGGTCCCGGGGCGGCCACACGGGCGAGGTCTCTAAATCAGTCCTGACGTCCCAAAGCTGGCCTCAAGTGGCTCACACACCCCAGGGACCATCTCTCACCCCTTACTGATGCACGGTCAAGATGACAGCTGACAGTACCTAACATTTGCCAACATATGCTAACTTTTTCCTGTTCGCCGCTAACGTTAGCTAACAGTTAGAAAAGGTAGTGTGTGGCAAACAAAAATGGCTGCCCGATGGGGAAGACACAGAGAGAACAAAAGTTGAGAATCATTTGGCTGTAATAATCCATGTAATATTTGTTCTTACCTCAAAAAAATGCATATGCAGCTAATCAACAAGTTAGCATTGTGAGACCTAAGTCACATCCATTTGTATTAAAATGGTGTGGGGTAAATAATGTTTATTTAAAATCGTTCAACAGCAACTGTTTGCTGCCAACGTAGTTCGTTGTCGTCTTGAACACACATCAGGTCCGGAACTGTCCGTGAGTGACGGACAGATACAGAGTAGTGACCTCAGCTTCCAGCGTTGTCGTGGTGACGCTGACCCGCCTGTGATGTCATAGGCAACAGTGAAGCCAGAGTCTGCCCAACTGGCTGTGCATAAGCAGACGTTCTGCACACGCTCTGTCTGTGCCAAATCCGACTGCAGTCAATCACGTTAAACGATTTTATTGCAAGAAATCTGTCTATTTAACCGCAAAGGGAGTGCTGTTTACCTCTTATCTGTTCAATGTGCAGAATAGGAGACCTCATTTCATGATGCCCTGGCTAACACCCCACTATTTGATGAAGTTGGGCTTTTTGTGTGGTTTGCACAGCAAAATGGCAGAAACATCTGATGATCTTTAAAAAAAAAAGGGGAGAACTGTGCACCATTTTCTTTCTTCTATGTTTTTTTTTTGTTCTCCCCCTGGAGACGCAGTCCGGTGGCAGTAGGCCGTGTGTATTTCTCATCGTCCCTGTCAGGTTGACCATACCCCCCCCCCCCTCTCCGTATTTATCTCTCTGCAAGGTTTTTGGCAGTGATGTGCTTTTCCCAGCATTTACCACATGGAGAAAAGGGGCTCTTTTCAGCGAGCCAATGATGGACGCTTTATTAAAACAGGCAGGACCTTTTGAGACGTGGCCCCCTCTCTCCCCCCTCCGTTGTCTGCCTCATTGTGGCGGGGCTACGGCCCTTAAAAGGCCCCCCCACTGCGAGCTTTGTCACTGTAAGTCAGTCCACACAGTGCTGCGGGCCCGCTCAGAAAGCACGTTTTTCATATCGGAGAAAAACGCTCCGGTGTTTGCGGGAAATGTGCGCTTCACAAAAAATGATTGTGCGCCTGTCAAAAAATTTACAAGCGGGAGAGAGAGAAAGAGGGAGGGGAGGTGAGTGGGTGGGGGTAACACCCGGAGGAAGGAGGAGAGAGAGAGAGAGAAAGAGAAAGAGAAAGACGGAAAAGGATAAAAAGTTTGGGGTGAAAAAAGGGGGAGGGGTCCAAACAGAAGTAAAGTAGAAAGTGTCTGAGAGAGAGAGGGAGGGAGGGAGGGAGAGAGGGAGGGAGAGAGGGAAGTAAGTGCTATCGGAGTCCCCCCTGCAATGTGGGGTCTCTCGATAGAGTCTGCATTCCTTGAAAGATAAACTCGCCCCCCCCCCCCCCCTCCCCGGGGCCCCTCCCAGCCCCTCACCACCCCCCCGCCACACACACACACACACCCACACACTGCTCGCCCATAGGGTGTCTGCATGTGTACCAGCATGTTTTTGGGGGACGGGCCTCTGCCCCCAGTCTGAACACACGCACACACACACACACACTCACACACACTCACACACACTCCGGGGGGACAGGCAGGAGAGGTCCGGTTCTCCGGGGGAAACAAGAGACCCTGGAGAGAGAGAGGGAGGGAAGGGAGCAAACGAGCGAGCGAGCATGCCGGCCAAGATTGTCACCTGTGGAGTGAGTAGAATCTCTCTCAATCTCTCTCTCTCTCTGTCTCTCTCTCTCTGTCCGTCTCTTCACTCGTTTTTCTGTGCTGTCGTTTCTCATTCACACCTTCATACCTTTGTCTCTCTGTCTGTCTGTGTTCACTGTGGTGTGTTTCCCTGTGCGTGTTCACTGTGGTGTGTTTCCCTGTGTGTGTTCACTGTGGTGTGTTTCCCTGTGTGTGTTCACTGTGGTGTGTTTCCCAGTCAGACCTGGGTCCAGTCTGCATTTCAAACACTAACTCTTCAGTTAACACAACCTGCAGAATAACCAAAACAATTACAAATACAGGGGTGGTTTCAGAGATTGCATAGACTTAGCCTAGCCCTAGACTATATTCAGGTTAGAATATTGATTCTACCTACAAATCCCAATTTAATCCAGGACTATGGTTTATCTGTGTCTGTGAAACCAGCCCACAATATCACCAAATGAGGATTATATTCATAATATTGATGAGTGATCATAAATCTTTGTTTTGTAGTAATCTGCAGGACTTTTACTGGTGTTAAAGGGAGTAAAGTATTTGGCCCAGTTCTGCTCCCAGTTGATAATTGATGCTCTGCCCTTGTAATAGCCTTACCTTAGGTTACCTTTTAATCACTCAGTGTGTGTGTGTGTGTGTGTCTGTCTGTCTGTCTGTGTCTGTCTGTGTGTGTGTGTGTGTGTGTGTGCACGTGTGTATGTCTGTGCACGTGTGTATGTCTGTGTGAGATGAGAGAGAGAGAGTGTGTGTGTGTGTGTGTGTGTGTGTGTATAGCCTTAGGTTGATCACTCGTTATGTTTGTAGCTTTTTCACACATTACCATTAAATTCTCATCAACCAACACTTTCTACTGTTTCTCGCTCTAGGTTTATGAATGTATTAACCTGCATAGTGTGTTGGTGCCTCTCATTCAGTTTAATGATTCATGTGTCACTGGATGACTATGGCTGTTTATTGTCTGGTGGACTCACCTTAAACACTGCATCTGCTCAGAAGCTTGATTCTTTACCCAAGTGAACATTGCCCCGGTGACAAACTGTCACGTTTTAGTGAATGAAAGTGCAGACACATGTATAAGTGAATGTAAGTGTTGAATTCTTCAGTGCAATGGGTACATGTCAATTTAATCCAGTACGTTATCGGCAGTATAGTTTGAGAATGTCATTTGACTTGTTTTCTTTATGTCTTCTCATTTTTTAATCCACATGTGTGTTTGTCCTCTTCATTTCCTCCACCCTCTCTCCTTCCTTTCTGACATTTCATCAGTGTCATAATAAAATGTTTTATCGATAATGAAAGGCTATTTTATTAGTACATTACTTTGAATTACACAAGTTTCAGCTACATAATGTTCTGGGAAAACTTGATTCGTTGCAGAGCGATGAAACGTTGACACGTTTATTACGTCTCAAGCTATAAAATGCCTAAAATGGAGGTGCTGGGTTTGTGGTGATGCTGATGATTTGAATTTAAAGGGCTCCATGTTGATGTTCAGACGGCCCATACCCAAACCTGTCGGTGTGTTTGTTTTTTATTCAGCACGCCCTGTGTGTGTGAGGGAGTTGTTATGAGAGATATGGACTGATATTTGTTGTGTTCCCTTTAGTGTAACTGCAGTATTTACTGTACTGGTCCATGGTAATGCTCATTTTCTTAAGGGTGCTTTGCTGAATTGTGCTTATTACATTTCTGTAAACTTCTCCCTGCTAAAACTGTATGGGATATTGCCTGGTCTATTTCATGTCTGTAGAACTACTGGCATTAATAATATTGTTAGGATGAGGATCTTGTGTTTGGTGTTTTTGGTTTGTGTATGTGTGTATCTGTGTGTGTGTGTGTGTGTGTATTCACGTTTAGAGAAGTGTCATAGTGGCGCAGATTATGCAGAATATACAAAAACATTAGCTCTTGATGCTTATATGAGCAGTAATACATATATTTACACTGATGCTGCACTTGGTTTATTCTCTCTCTCTCCATCCCTTCATCCCTGTACAAAAGAACTTAAAAACCATGACAATCTCATCCAATAGTGTGTCACCGCAGACAACGGCTACAGACTTTAGCAGTGAGGATAAAGAGGACAGAGTGAAAGAGAGAGAGAGAGAGGGGGAGACATTGCAGGGAGAGAGAGAGGGGGTGTGAGAGACAGAGAGAGAGAAGGAAAGAGTGAGAGAGATGTGTTGTTAGAATGTTTGGAATTCTTTATTTATCACTACAGTGACTGAAAGCAACAGAGTTCTAGAACACTGAAAAAAACATTCCAAGAAACCAGCTTTTCTAATGATTACGATTAAGAAACTGAGTAAATTCACAGGGCCGAACACCTGCTTCTCAGCAGTGTTTGGCTCTGAGGACAATGATCAGAAAGAACGGTGTGCAGGAAGCATCTTCCTCACTGCGACTCCTCTTAGGGGTCAGGGGTACAAAATCAATATTTCTACAAGAATTCAAGTCAGCAGAATATATAATGTAAAATTACATTTATAAATGTCCCCTGGAATGTCCACCTACAGGCGGGGGGAAGGGGTTTGTTCTTGTTTTCCTGGAAACGAACGTGGAAAAAACATATATCCCATCTCTGTTTCACACATACTCATGAATATAACATGCTTGTGCAGCATGTGCTGTGTTAGCTGGTGTGTTTCAATCAATATTGACCTGTGAGGGATGTCGTACTCTCAGGAGACGTGATGAACGCCACTCGTATCTGCTGTACGTGCATCATGCCACATCTGAAGTGCTGAAGTGTGCGTCTCCCATCTTCCATTCCATACGTCCGTGTTCAAACTCACACCCCTGAACCTCTCACTCCTCAATCTCACTCCTGAATCTCACTCTCCTCAATCTCACTCTCCTCAATCTCACTCCTCAATCTCACACTCCTGAATCTCACTCTCCTCAATCTCACATTCCTGAATCTCACTCTCCTCAGTCTCACACTCCTGAATCTGACACTACACTGTTGTGATTTTGGTTGCTTCCCTATTGTTAATTTGTTTTTGCAGTTTATAAAAAGTGGACAGGTAATATTCATATTTCATATTTGCATCAGTGTGTGAGTTGTCGCTTCCCTCTCCTGCTGACCTACACACACACACACACACACACACACACACACCTCCTGCAGGTGCACAGAGCTTCATGCAGACTGCAGCCCAGCTCCAGACGGGGTGGCCGATGATGTCATCCTGCTTACACAGCATAGCCTCACTCTGAGAGAGAGAGAGAGAGAGAGAGAGAGAGAGAGAGGTACTGGTGAAGGGATGGAGAGAGGGATGGAGGTGGAGATAGAGATAGGTAGAGGGAAAGGGAGAGAGAGAGAGAGAGAGAGGGAGAGTGAGAGTGAGAGAAGGAAAGAGAGACGGAGATGCAAGTGTAGATCCAGATAGGTAGAAGGAAAGAGAGGGGGAAGAGAGGGAGAGAAAATGTAGAAGGAAAGAGGTTGAGAGTGAGAGGGGAATACAGTTGGGGAAAGAGATACAGGCAGGGGAAAGAGAGAGAAGGAGGGAGGGGAAGAGAGGAAGGGAGAGGAGGAATACGAGGGGGGTTGGGTAAAATGGACTGAGAGAAGGAGGGGGTAGATGGAGGGTGTAGGGATTAATGTGAGAGATTGAATGAGACAGGGAATGAAAGAGAGGGGGAAAGGGGGAAGGAGAGGGGATGAGAAAGGGGTGTATGTGTACAGACACACATTAGAGCGTTACAGTGCAGTGTCCTACAGACACACAGTAGAGTGTTACAGTGCAGAGTGTCCTACAGACACACAGTAGAGCGTTACAGTGCAGAGTGTCCTACAGACACACAGTAGAGTGTTACAGTGCAGAGTGTCCTACAGACACACAGTAGAGTGTTACAGTGCAGAGTGTCCTACAGACACACAGTAGAGTGTTACAGTGCAGAGTGTCCTACAGACACACAGTAGAGTGTTACAGTGCAGAGTGTCCTACAGACACACAGTAGAGTGTTACAGTGCAGAGTGTCCTACAGACACACAGAGTGGTGCAGTGCAGTGTCCTACAGACACACAGTAGAGCGTTACAGTGCAGAGTGTCCTACAGACACACAGTAGAGCGTTACAGTGCAGAGTGTCCTACAGACACACAGTTGAGCGTTACAGTGCAGAGTGTCCTACAGACACACAGTAGAGCGTTACAGTGCAGAGTGTCCTACAGACACACAGTAGAGTGTTACAGTGCAGAGTGTCCTACAGACACACAGTAGAGCGGTGCAGTGCAGTGTCCTACAGACACACAGTAGAGCAGCACGGGGGTGTACAGTGTCCTACTGCAGGGAGCGGTGGGACTGAGACCGCTGCCACTGGGTTTACTGTGATTGAACATCTTCTGAGGACCTTGGCATGTTCGTTCAATGCTGCAGTACGGTCAGACCGCAGTGCATTGTGGGTGATCCGTCCTCTGCTGCGCCAGCCCGTGAGGTCACTTTCACACACGACACTCTGTACGTCAGAGGGGCGTGTCGCGCTCACCAGTCACGAGATAGCCATGGCAGGAGAGTGTGAGCCTGAGTGAAGCAGAGCGCTAACATTCTTACAGTGCAGGGATAACACAGCCAGACCAGCGGATTTACCACCAAGGGTACAGTACAGGGATAACACAGTTAGCCGAACGGATTAACCGCTGAGGGTACAGTACACGGTTAGCCCAACGGATTTACCATTGGGGTACAGTACAGGGAAAACACCGTTAGCCCAACGGATTAACCACCGGGGCACAGTACACAGAGAGAGAGACACCATAGTCTGTATATTGTATGTTCTTGTGTTCAGTGGTGAATGTTATTTATGTTTTTTTGGTGCTTTGGCAATGTAAGATGTCTTGTCAATGCCAATTTGTTTTACTTGAATTTGAGAGAGAGACAGAGAGAGTTTAGTTTTAACACACCTTTATTGTAGCACTACAACAAAACAGTACAAGGCACAGAAAACCATCAACCCCCACAAATCACAAGGGAGAGAGAGAGACGGATAAAAAGTCAGGGAGAGGAGCAGTAAAAAGAGGCAGGATAAATTTTACTGAAATGGAAAGAAAGTGGAGGAGAAAGATGAGGGGATGTAAAACAGAAAGGAAGAGAGGACTGAAAGGAAGGAGGCGGTGAAAAGGCAGAAAAGAAAGGAAAGCGAGAAAGGGAGGGAGAGGGAGGCGAAGACAAAGAGAGGTGGGAGCGCGTTTCCCACAGGACCCCTTTTACAGGCGCACCATTGTCAGGGGCAACCTTGACCAATCATGACGACAGTCACTAAGGGATTAGCACCTGTGATGGGCCGGGGGGGGGTGGTACTCAGATTTTTTGTTCAACATTCTAAGTCAGTGTTCCATTTCCAGTAGTGATTGTCACATCAGCATTAGAATCTTCAGTTAAGGACATTCTGATCACATGTTTGTGACACACCGTAAAGGGTCAATGGATTTTCAGAAGGGCTTCAATCAAACAGTTACAGTTTCAACTTCAGTCAGGGAAGACAGAACTTCCCACTGTTGGTAATGCAGGGGTGAGTGACTTCATTGGTCTACAGAATCTTGGGCGGAGCCTGTTGCTAAGGAGTTTCTTTGCAGGCTGAGAAGTGTTTACGTGGTATTGAAGATCACCGGGTTGTTTATGAGGTCGAGAGAGAGGGTTAGGTGGGGCCAAGGGATTCCCCCTCAGTTCTTATCTATGCACAACACACACGCACACAGGCACACACACACGCAAAAATACACACAGAGAGACCGAGAGAGAGAGCATATGCACGCATTGGAATGCAAGCACTGCATTGTTACCTTTATGTTTGTACAGTATATCCATTCAAATTTTTACAATTGTATATTTAAACATGCACATATAGCACATATGCACATATTTTAAATCCATGCACATATAGTACATATTGTATGTACTGTATGTGTGTGTACATACTATAATTACCCATGTACTTCCAGTATATTGCTTTTTTTTTGTTTCCGGAAAGGTCCGTCTCCAGTTTCTCCTGTGATGGGGTTTGGGGTCAGGGTCCGTATAACAGCTGATATGACCTCTGACCTATGACCTCATCCATCCTGATCAGAGAGGCAGCTGCTCCCCTCACGGGGGTGGGGGGTAGGGGGGGCATTCACAGGGCAGAGGGGGCTGTCTGGGGGCAGTTCCCAGCATGTGTCCGTGTCAGAGGGGCATTAGGGGGGTTAATGACCGGGGCAGGTTATGGGGTAATGTGATTTTGGTCTAGGCCACAACAGTAGCACTTTAATAGTGTTGTTTAGCGTCAGCTGCAGTTACAGTACCACTGAAACAGTGTCAAAAAATTCACAGCATCTGAAAGTAATTGTCTACTAAATTGTAAACTAAATTTTTGAGGAAAGGACCACTATGATAAGACTCTCTTTATTAAATGCAGTGGGGAGATTACGAATACTTTATCTTGAATACTTTTTCCTCAGACACCAGTCAAATTCAAAAACGCAAACGTTTTTTTTTTCTGTAGCTATCGGAATCATAGCTCTGCAGAAAGGGCTCAGGGATTCACTCAGCTTTGGTTTTTGTCCAGGACTCCAGTATTTGGAATGGAAATGGGACCCAGGTCAGATGAAAGAGCAGGATACTTAGACCAGGGCTGCTGGATAGAGGACATCAGAGATGAATATTAACACCTGGACCCCTGCCCGTCCAGAGAACCACCTTCAAAGATGCACACATTAATTTCACTGTGTCCTGCCCAGTAGGGTCACCCCATATATTTTTATTTGCAGTCTCCTTTGGGGGGGGGGGGGGGGGCACAGAGAGGTCCACGGTTTGAGAGACTCAGAGGTAGAGGAGGAGGGGGTGAGAGGGGCAGAATTGGCACGGTTTTATGGCTGGCAGGGTAAGGCTCCCAGGGCAGTAGTGGCTCATGGCAGATGGGCTTTTAAGAGCTGCACAGGTGAGCTGGGTCAGCTCGGGCGAGAGAGAAATAAAGATAGAGAGGGGGCGGAGGGAGAGAGATGGAGACAGAGTGAAAGAGGTGGAGAAAGGAGCGAGGGATGAGATGGGGCGAGGTGGAAAGAGAATGAGCAAGAGGTGGAGAGGCAGTGGGAGGGAGGGAGATGGAGCGAGCAAGTGAGGGAGGAGAGAGTGAGGGAAAGGGAGAGAAGGAGGAGAGGGAGATGGAGTGAGAGAGTGGTAAAGAGGAGGGAGAGTGAGGAGATGGAGTGAGAGTGAGGGAGAGGGAAAGGGGAGAGAGAGGGAGAGGGGGAGATGGAGTGAGAGAGTGGTAGAGGGAGGAGAGAGGGTGAGGGAGGAGAGAGAGTGGTAGAGAGGGAGGAGAGGAGGAGGGAGAGGGGAGGGGGGTAAGAGAGAGGGAGAGGGAGAGGGAGGAGAGAGAGTGGTAGAGAGGGCGGAGAGAGATGGGGAAAGGGAGGAGAGAGGAGAGAGGAGAGAGAGGGAGAGGGAGAGGGGAGGAGGGTGAGAGAGAGGGAGAGGGGAGGGGGAGAGAGAGAGTGGTAGAGAGGGAGGAGAGAGATGGGGGAAAGGGAGGAGAGAGGAGAGAGTGAGGGAGAGGGAGAGTGGAGGGGGGTGAATACACAGGGCTCAGTTTCCGCAGTACTCACACACAGTGTGAAACACCAGCCGGCTCCACACGACCTGTAGCGCAGACTTGTGAATTGTTCACACATTTTAATAACACAGTTTATTTAAATACATTTACAGAATATTCCACTTCTATGAGAGGATTGGTCACCAGCTCTGTCATGCTGTGTGCCCGGGGCTATCAAATGCAAAATCACCACTGCAGTCAGCTGGACAGCCTCCAAACGCCGCAAACCTCATTTGCACCTCAGCAATTCACCTGCTGTCACCTAACCCTGTGTGATACTCTCTGTGCCATTCATACTCACTCAGCCAAATGCCTCCGGTGTGCATACTGAGATTTCATCTGTGAAAAAGCTGTGTCTGCTGTATTTTGAACCACCGTGCTTGTGGAGGGGTGTTGAGACCAGTATTTGTGTTTTGGTACAACCATGTTGTTGGGTTTTCTACCACAGGGGAGCTGGTATTTCTTTGTTTGTTTTGTGACTGTATGGAAGGAAAGTGGGTGTTTAATCTGACATGGATCTGACACATTAATCTCTAGTCATTGCAGTCGTTGTCAGTGGTTGTCTGAAATTCATACTTTATAGTGAGTTAAACCTGGAGCCTCCCAGGACTGGAGTTAAACCTGCAGACACTGTGGCCCTCCAGGACTGGAGTTAAACATGCAGACACTGCGACCCTCCAGGACTGGAGTTAAACCTGCAGACGCTGTGGCCTCCCAGGACTGGAGTTAAACCTGCAGACGCTGTGGCCTCCCAGGACTGGAGTTAAACATGCAGACACTGCAGCCCTCCAGGCCTGGAGTTAAACATGCAGACACTGCAACCCTCCAGGACTGGAGTTAAACCTGCAGACACTGCAGCCCTCCAGGACTGGGGTTAAACCCTCAGACACTGTTGCCCTCCAGGACTGGAGTTAAGCCTGCAGACACTGCGGCCCTCCAGGACTGGAGTTAAACCCTCAGACACTGTTGCCCTCCAGGACTGGAGTTAAACCTGCAGACGCTGTGGCCTTCCAGGACTGGAGTTAAACCTGCAGACACTGCGGCCCTCCAGGACTGGAGTTAAACCTGCAGACGCTGCGGCCCTCCAGGACTGGAGTTAAACCCTCAGACACTGCGGCCCTCCAGGACTGGAGTTAAACCTGCAGACACTGTGGCCCTCCAGGACTGGAGTTAAACCTGCAGACACTGCGGCCCTCCAGGACTGGAGTTAAACCTGCAGACACTGCGGCCCTCCAGGACTGGAGTTAAACCTGCAGACACTGCAGCCCTCCAGGACTGGAGTTAAACCTGCAGACACTGCGGCCCTCCAGGACTGGAGTTAAACCTGCAGTTAGCAGTGCAGCCCTGGTTTTGAGGAAGGGAGGGGTGGGGTTGGTGTTTTGGGGGACAGAGTGCTCGGTGGTAAACACAGCGGGTTGCCCATACTGTGGGGTGCAGTCTGACCCCACATGGTCAGAGAGGGGGTGGTCTCTTCCCAGGGGGCCCGGCAGACCAGGGTCTCCATGCAGTTACCATGCCAGCCAAGAACGTGTGTCCATGTATGCTGTGTGTGTGTGTGTGTGTGTGTGTGTGTGTCAGCAGTGTTTGCATAGGCCACGCTGTTGAAATGTTCTATGAGTCACCATGGCAGGAGGTGACCTCAAAAACACACACACATTCTCTCTCTATCTCTCCCCCTCTCTCTCTCTTTCTCTCTCTCTCTCTCACACACATGCATACACATTCATGCTCATATTCAAACTCTTTCACGCACTCTCTTTCTCACATAGGTGCACATCCAGACACACCCTCCCTGACTCATGTAGATGTACACACACTCACACAAACATGCATGTTGGCGTAACGCATGTCCAGTGAATGCTTTTGGCATGTAACAGTACACTACTGTTTCTATGCATGTGTACACACACACGAACGCGCACATGTCAGGGAGAGGCTATCTATGTGAGGGGGGTCCCATGGAAGGGGGAGTGGTGTCCCAAGGAGGGGGTCCCAGGGTGGGCTTGGCCTGGTAAATTTAGCAGGGCTCCCATTAGACCGGGACAGGTGTGTGTGAAGGAGTAAACGAGTGTGCTGGACTCAAGCGGTGCTGGAGGAAAGGAGGGAGTGAGGGAGGGAGGGAAGGAGGGTGGAGGGGTATTAGCTTCCAGAGAAAGAAAGAAAGAAAGAGTGTCCACTCAGAGACGGGGACAGAGAGGCCATGACTGATCAGAGTGGGTCGGATGCTGTGAGTTTGGGGTTCTGGAGAGGGTGCGGTGGGGGGTTTGGATGCTGTGAGTTTGGGGTTCTGGAGAGGGTGCGGTGGGGGGTTCGAATGCTGTGAGTTTGGGATTCTGGAGAGGGTGCGGTGGGGGGTTTGACTCTGCGAGTTTGGGGTACTGGAGAGGGTGCGGTGGGGGGTTCGGACACTGTGAGTTTGGGGTACTGGAGAGGGTGTGATGGGGGGTTCGGACACTGAGTTTGGGGTTCTGGAGAGGGTGCGGTGGGGGGTTGGACTCTGTGAGTTTGGGGTTCTGGAGAGGGTGCGGTGGGGGGTTCGGACACTGTGAGTTTGGGGTACTGGAGAGGGTGCGGTGGGGGGTTCGGACACTGTGAGTTTGGGGTTCTGGAGAGGGTGCGGTGGGGGGTTGGACTCTGTGAGTTTGGGGTTCTGGAGAGGGTGCGGTGGGGTGTTGGACTCTGTGAGTT
Organism: Conger conger; assembly: GCF_963514075.1. NCBI lineage: Eukaryota > Metazoa > Chordata > Actinopteri > Anguilliformes > Congridae > Conger > Conger conger. The sequence continues at coordinate 40,197,334 of NC_083770.1, forward strand.
TGGGGTACTGGAGAGGGTGCGGTGGGGGGTTCGGACACTGTGAGTTTGGGGTACTGGAGAGGGTGGGATTGGTCTGAGGGCTCTTTTTACTTTTGTACAGGTACAGGAGTAATGGGGTGTGTGAGATTGGGTGTTGGTTGGTGTAGTGTAAATATGTGCAGTGTTAACCCTATGTGGTGGTGTGGGGCTGCTGCTAATGAAATTAGCCCGTATGTAAGCCTGGATGAGGAAAGGGTCAGAATTGAGCAGGTGTGTGTGTGTTCTTGGCATGTGTACATACATGTGTGTGCATTTGCTGTGTTTGTTGTGTGTGCTGTGTGTATGTGTTCTTGGTGTATGTGCATGTGTCTGCATTTGCTGTGTTTGTTGTGTTTGCTGTGTGTGTGTGTGTGTGTGTGTGTGTGTGTGTTTCTGTGCTTCCTATTGGCCCGTGACACTTTGATATTAAATTTCAGCATTCTGTCACTCTCTCACTGAGTTAGTGTGAAAGGGCGCAGGGTGAATAAAGGTTGTTTAAGTGTTGTACAGACAGTGAAGGTCAGAGGGGAAAGGTGAAAGGTCAAGCAGGAGCGCTACTGAATTCTGTACAGTATCAGAAAAGGGGCATGCAAGCAACAGAGAGCTGTAAAGTGTGTGTGTGTGTGTGTGTGTGTGTGTGTGTGTGTGCGTTTGTGTGTGTGTGTGTGTGTGTGTGCGTTTGTGGACAGGAGGGTGGACAGCAGCTGTGCAGAGCTACATTCTATCGCGCACAGCTGTGTTGGTTTGTACACAGAGAAACCTAACCCTCAAAACCCTCTCCCACCGCCCACCCCCTCCTCTTCATCCTCACACACCGTAAACTGCTCCATCGCACAGTGTGCTAGCTTCCTGTTCCCAGTGTTAGCATCAAACAATGTGCTAGCTTCCTGTTCCCAGTGTTAGCATTGCACAATGTGCTAGCTTCCAGTTCCCAGTGTTAGCATCGCACAGTGTGTTAGGTTTCTTAATACTAAGAGGAGCAGCAGGGCTGCTAAGAGGTGTGTGGAAATAGTTATTTTAAGTACAAGTCTTTAAGTTCTCTCTCACCTCCCTCTCTTAATCTCTCTCTGTCCCACTAACCCACCCCTCACACTTTCCTTCTTCATTTTCTCTGCCTTTCTTTGTTTACTGAAACTCTTAATAATTTTCACACATTCCAACACATCAACGCTACCATTCTACTCTACCCCTGCCCCCCACTAAATACAATAGCCCCCCCCCCCTTCCCCTAGTATATGAACCCCCCACAAGAGAAAGGAAAAATTGGAATGTGGTTGGATTTCGTATTTGGACGTTGTTGCTATGGAAACCCGGAACGCCTGCACCAGGGAGCGGATGTCGAGGGTTAAAAGAGGCAGGAAAGATGGTGGAGTGTGGGGAGTAGAGATGGAGAGAGAGAGAGAGAGAGAGAGAGAGAGAGAGAGAGAGAGATGTGTACTTTTATTGATTTCAGTCTACTTTGACAATATTTACATATCTCTTTCCTCCCAGTGAAACAATTTGTGAGAGAGAGCAAGAGAGAAAGAGAATGAGAGAGGGACTGTGAGAGAGAGAGATGGAGAGAAGAACAGAGTAAAAGAGGCAGTAATATGAGAGCGAGAGAGAGAGAGAGAATCATCATTCAGTTACAGACGATGACACCCTTCGCTCACCCTGGTTGAATTGGGGATCATGCGAATAGCCTCTGGAACGTTCTGCTGGTGCCTGGAAGGGGAGGGTGTGTGTTTGGTGTGTGTTTGGTGTGTGTGTGTGTGTGTGTGTTTGGCGTGTGTGTGTGTGTGTGTGTGTGTTTGGCGTGTGTGTGTGTGTGTGTGTTTGGCGTGTGTGTGTGTGTGTTTGGTGTCTGTTGGGGGGGGGGGTGGTCCTTATCCCCTCTCAGCCGTTCCCGTAAGGGCCCCCCTCTCGTCACAACCCCCGCCCCCCGCCCCCCTGCCCCCCACCCCCCCTCCCAGATCCGCTCTACTTGCCAAGAGGAATAGGGGGCGGGGTCTCTTTCATACACACATTACACTTGCTAATTTAAGGGCCCTAATATTGTACCCAACAGCCAGAGGGGGAGAACAACTGAGTTTGAGAAAGAGTGAGAGAAAGAGAGGGATTGCAGGGGAGGGAGGGAGGTGAAGGGGAGGGATGCTGAGTCTAAGAGAGAGAGAGAGAGGAAGGGAGAGAAGGAGGGAGGGAGCGGGATGGACAGATACAGAGAAAGGCAACAAGACACAGAGTAGGAAAGAGAGATGAGCCATACAGACTACAGACTTTGGCAATATTTATTAATAAGTAATAATTTTGCTTTGGCAATATTGTTTGTATACGGTCATGTCAATAAAGCATTATTCAATTGAATTGAATTGAATTGAATTGAAAGAAATAGTGAGGAACAAGGAGAGAAACTGGCAGAGAGAGAAGGAGAAAGAAAAGATGGGTTAGACACAGAGAGAGACAGAGAGAGAGACAGCGAGAGAGACAGAGAGAGAGAGAGAGAGAGAGAGAGAGAGAGAGGGAGACAGAGAGAGAGGGGGAGAGACAGCGAGAGAGAGAGAGAGTTTGATCCTCTCTGATACTCTCTCTCGCTTCCTGCGACACGAGCAGGCCCGTCTCCCATCCCGCCAGGCGGATCAGAGCCTGAGAGCGCTTTAGCAGGGGGGTAAATACTGCAGCACACAGAGGTAAAGAGGGGAGACTACAGGGAGACCCCTGGGAAACTGAAAACAGCAAAATGCCTGTACTGTAGCAGGGGGGATGTTTACTTCCTTTAATGCCCTGCTGAAAAAAACTACTCAGGCTAGGTTTTGAAACGGCTGGTAGCTGGTTGACCAGTTAGACCAGCTCCATACTCAACATGGTTTGACCGGCTTAAGCTATGCTGCGAAACAGCTGCTAGCTGGTATTTCAAGCTGGTCATAGCTGGATTTTACACCAGGGTGCTGCACCATTCTGAGCTGGGTCGAGTGCAGGCGGCTCACCTGTGTGTGTGTGTGTGTGTGTGTGTGTGCGTGCCTGTGTGTGTGTGCATGTGTGTGTGTGTGTGTGTGTGTGTGTGCCTGTATGTGTGCACACGTGTGTGTGTGCACACATGTGTGTGTGTGTGTGTGTGTGTGCGTGCCTGTGTGTGTGTGCACGCATGTGTGTGTGTGTGTGTGTGTGTGTGTGTGTGCCTGTATGTGTGCACACGTGTGTGTGTGTGTGTGCCTGTGTGTGTGTGCACACGTGTGTGTGCTTGTGTATGTGTGTATGTGTGTGTGTGCACACATGTGTGTGTGCTTGTGTATGTGTGTATGTGTGCCTGTGTGTGTGTGCACGCATGTGTGTGTGTGTGTGTGTGTGCATGTGTTTGAATGACCTTTGTTGCATTAGTTTGTTTACTTGCTTTATCCGTGGGATTGACCCGCTCTGAGCCTGTCTAATAAAAACACTCTTTAATTTCAGCGGTGATTGAATCACAGTGCGACGGCACTCCAGTCCACGCAACACCGTTTTTATGGAGAGAGGCAGGGGGAACGTTTCTCTCTTTCTTTCTGTTTGTATTTTTATATGAATGATTTAATGCAGCATCACTGTTTGGTTTATGGTTTCGTCCATTTTAAACAGGCTGTGGGAATGCTGTTCCCTTTTAATGATATGTCAATAAAGCACATTACAATTTGAAATTGGATCTCATCAGGACAGGCTCTACTGCCACCCTTGGCAAGATCAGAGAGAGTTTATGTGCGCGTGTGTGTGCACGTATGTGTGTGCGCGTGTGTGTGTGCACATGTGCGTGTGTGTGTATGTGCTCATGTTTAAGAGAAAGACAGTTAATGACAGAGGTGTGGATCTTGGAGCCTGGGCAGGGCTTTGTGACCTCTGAGCTGGCAGTGTAGTGCAGCCATCTTGGCTCTAACAGCAGGGGGCAATTTCCTGGTCTGGCTGAGCAGAAGGCTGCAGTTGTGATCTCGCCGGTAATGCAGATAAACACCGGCCCGTGGGTTAGCGTGACGTGAGGCGAGCTGCTCCGCTAGCTCCCTGAGCGCGCAGAAACACGCTACATGCGTGTGTATGATTTACACGGGCTGCCAGGAGCACGTCGCGTGACGGAGCACACGCTTAAGGACCGCAGCCTCTGATGCTCTGGCCTGGCCGTTTGCTCTCTGTCACTGACTCAGATTTTCTTTCTCTTCTCTCTCTCTGACTCTGTCTCTCTTCTCTCCTTCTGTGTACTGTTTTATTTATCACTCTATCTCCCTGCCTTTCTCTGTCACTCAAACTTTGTTTCTTTCTGTCTGTCTCTTGCATTCTTAATCTTTCTGTCCTTGTCTTGATTTCTGTCTTTCTCTTCTTTATTCTTTCCATTTCTTTCTTTCTCTCTTTTAATCTCACACTCTTTCTCTCTTAATATCTCTCTGTCTGTCCTTCTCTTGCTTTCTCAATCTGTCTTTGTCTCTCTTATCTAATCTCTCCCCCTCTCTCTCTCAGGCTGATGCTGCCACCAGTTTCCTCCGGGCAGCTCGGTCGGGGAATCTGGATAAAGCTCTTGACCACATCAAGAATGGGATCGACATCAACACAGCCAATCAGGTGAGAGATCCACCACACTGCATGCACCTCTCAACCAATGGTTGGAGAGGGGCTGCACTCCCAGAATCCTCTAGTTCTGTGTGATTTTTGTTTTGTTTTGTTATTGTACTGGAGCATGCTTACAGCACACTTACTTACAACTCTAAACTACACGTCTCAGTGTTGTCCATCCTGTGGTGTTAGTCAGTGAAGATTCTGCAATTGGTCATACTTTCATTTTCATCCGTCCAGTTACTTGTGTTCAGCCGAGTTCTTAAATAATTACAGAATTGTACCATATTATAAGGCTGTGGGCAGAATTTAGATAGGTAGATGGATCGATGGATTGATGGAGGTTCTGGTTGGTGTCGGGAGGTTCTGATTGCATGTGGCAAGTTCTGATTGGATACAGGAGGTTCTGATTGGTAACAGGAGGTTCTGATTGGATACAGGAGGTTCTGGTTGGTAACAGGAGGTTCTGATTGGATACCGGAGGTTCTGCTGCTGCAGTACAGAATATCTATTACTGCAGTATAGTGCTTGGCCACACCCCCATGATGCGTATTCATAAGGCAGGCTACATGAGTTTGGATTGTTTCGGCTGAAGGGACAGAGAGACAGAACTGTCTAGTTAACCCTTTAAGCTGGGTGTAGATTACAGACAGGCTCTATCTCAGAGAGCCTGTCTGTCTGTCCGTCTGATAGCCCGTACGCACGTATGCACTGTGGGGCAGGGCGTATTCGGGGAGGGGTGGAGATGGAGGGAGAGAGCGAGAGAGCCTTATCGTCCGGCCTCAGACACGCACTCCTGGAGTATGGCCAGGGAGAGAGGAGAGGGAGAGAAAGCAGAAATTCAATTAATAATGTTAGATATAGAAAAAAAAGACAAATTTCTTCCTCCCAGAAAACATTCATATTATTGAAAAAGGGATAACATTATATTGTAATTATAGATATAATTACAGAATATCCTAATTAACCATTTTTCCCACTCATCCTAAATTCTCAGAAATAAATGTACAAAAAATGCTTAAAAAGGTACAAATGATTGTCACTGGGGCAGTACCCTACAGGTACTGTACATAAGCCGGCGATATGTAATTACTCTGTACCTTTTTTGCTTGGAGAACTAATTTGTACCCAAAGAGAACGTCACCGTACTTTCAGGGTACATTTGGGAAATTTGATCCTTGGATAACAGAAATGTACCTCCACTGTCACTGTATTTCTAAGAGTGTATCTCCCTCCATCCATCCTGTCCTCTGCCCTGACGGCTGGGCCCCTGGGTGGTGTAGGGCAGGCGGGTGGCCCCTGGGGGGCAGGTGAAGGGCGAGTTGCGCGGGAGGTGGGTGAGAGGGGGCCGAGATGTCAGCAGATTAATGTCTCCGGGATACAGCAGCGCTGAACTCACTGCTCAGGTTCCACCTCCTTCAAACCAGCCAATCGCACAGGGTCCCTCCTTTAAACCAGCCAATCGCACAGGGTCCCTCCTTCAAACCAGCCAATCGTGCGGGGTCTTTCTGTATTACCGCTGTTCGCTGTGTCCTGTGTTACCGCAGCAGCTCCTGGTACTGTTTATGATACGAATTACTGCAGGATTAGTGTTCCTTATGGTGCAGACAAGGGGAGAGAGAGAGAGAGGGGGGGGAGGGAGGGAGAGATGGCGAGAGGACAGTGAGGGAGAAAGAGAAAGAGAGAGGGTGGAGGGAGGGAGGATGGTGAGAGAGAAAGAGAGGGAGAGAGGGAGGTAGAGGAGAGAGACTGAGAGAGGGAGAGAGAGGGAGGCAGGGACAGATTGACTGAGAGAGAAAGAAAGAGGAAGATAGAGAGGAGGGAGAGGGAATGAGAGAGAGGGAGAGAAGGGAGAGAGACAGAGGTCATGATTGTAGTAGCATCAGTAGCAGTAATATTCCTGGAATAACAATGTAATTGTGCAAGTATCTTTAAAGACCATATTAGCATTCTATGTGCAGTGCAGTGTCTAGTGCGGGTGAACTGAGTAGGATTTAGGGTTTAGGTCTTAGAGATTCTCCCTCTCTCTCCAATAACCGTCTGGCCAACCAGGGGTTTAGCGCTCAGGGTGCGTTTTGCAAGGGCGCTACATTCTGCGGAATGCAGCTCTGGGCAGAATCCAGCGTTTCCGCAGCGATGGGGACGACGTGTCGCAGGAAGTGCCCCCTTTCAGAGGAGGATGTTCAACTCTGGGGCTCTGAAACGGCCCGGCCTCGACTGGCATTTACAGCACTGCTGTTCAATCAATGACGCAATTCCCATAGTGACCATGCTAAATGTCACTCCCATCCAAACCCTGCCTACTGTCCTGCTCCTGAGTTCTATAATCCCACAATGCACTCACCTTCTTGTCGCCACAGATTATCCATATACGTTAACTCCTTTTTGAATCAGTTTAAACCATAACATAATCCAATAATAGATATTGCAAGACAGGAAGTTTGTTTGAGTATTACTGTGTATTAAAGACTGGTTAGTGAATCGTTGCGTCTTGGCCAGCTGGTAAATGTTCAAAACAAATATTCTTGTGGTGATGAGACTGCAATGGATATGCGATGGTACAGAGAGCCCCCTTCTGGACAGAATAAGAACTGCAGCCCTTGTAGTACTGCAGTGTCTGTTGAATCTGTTATTCATGTGTCTGCAAGTGCAGTAATGTTGTACCTGTTTTGAATGTGTGTAATATGTTTGGCGTGAAATTATTGTTGATGTGCTCCCTAGATATGTTTTATTCTGTACTTTTGCTTGTTATTTTTGGTTTATCTGGCATCATTAAGCAATAAACGGAAAATAAGAAGCAAAAACATCTGACATTACTGTATTTTATTTTATTTTTGTATTAGCCAATTATGGAAATACATGTTGTAACTTATTTTTTGTTTGTTTGTTTGTTTTTTGGTGTGGTTGAAGTGAGCTTGTAAATGAACTTTGTGTGTAAAATATGTATGCCGATTTTGAGGTGACTCGTGGTCTTTCAGTATGTGTTACTGCACAGGGGTGCACAACAAGGGCTGATCTTTCAGGATTTCAGAACTTCATAATTATTTAATTAGCTCAACCATATCTTGATGTGACATTTGTATGAACACCAGCTACAGCTCCAAGTGTATCCTAAATATTTTACTGCGCTCAAGTAGTGAACCAGTGTGGTTTGTAGTGAGCTCAGAAATCTAAATTAGGGTAATTGGTAATTGGGTAATGAGGTAATTGGTTGGCACGAAAACCAGCTGGCAGACGGGCCTTCAGGACCGGAGTTGTGCACCCCTGGTGTGTGGGGGGGCGGACAGGCCGGGCCGTGTTGGGATCCTCTCTCTCCTGTTCCAGCCCACGGCTCCCTCGGCAGCACTCTCACTTGTCCACCGGCTCTGAAACTCCCAGCATCCTTCACTTCTCTCTGTAACTGTAGAATTCTGAGGACTCTCCAGTCCCAGCTGTGCACTTTCTGCCAAAGGATCTCCCTCTCTCTCCATCCTTCCCTCCCTCAATCCCTCCGTCCCTTTTCTACTTCTACGCCCCCCAGAGAGGATATGTCTCTCTCTCTCTCTTTCTCTTTCTCTCTCTCTCTCTCATCTCCCGGATTACCTCTCCACCTCTTTCTGTTTCCATATCTCACTTATCTTATCTTTCTCTTTTTTAACTCTCACCTACATTCCCCACTCCCCCTCTCTCTCTCCTCTCCCTCTCTCCCTCTCTCCCTGCTCTTTCTCTCTCTCTCCCTCCCCCTCTCCCTCCATCTCTCTCCCCCTCTCCTCTCTCTCTCCGCAGTGCGATGGTGGTCCTGTAGTCTGCAGTAGCAGTGGAATATCAGTGGTGTGAGAAAGGCTTCCCTCCCTCTCTCCCTTCCTCTCTCTCTCCCTCTCCCTTCCTCTCCCCCTCTCCTCTCTCTCCCCCTCTCCTCTCCTCTCTCTCTCTCCGCAGTGCGATGGTGGTCCTGTAGTCTGCAGTAACAGTGGAATATCAGTGGTGTGAGAAAGGTCCAACCTCACATGCCCTGTACAGCAGAAGGTAGGCTGTGTGAGGTCAGACCTATCCCACACGGCTTGTATTCTTTCCATCGCAGACGTGCCATCCCTCTCTCTCTCCCTCCGCCATATTCATCATCATCTTCATCATCACCCTCCTCTTCCTCATCCTCATCATCATCGCCCTTGCCGCCGTCCCTCTCGATACCTGTGTGTGCCTCCGAGTGAGAGTGTTTTTAAAAGCTCTAGACTGTCAGAAGCGATGTTTCACTGTGTCTGTGTGGATATCTGCATGTAATATCTCTGTACAGATACTAGAGAATGTAGCATTTGTGTGTGTGTGAGGGAGAGAGAGAGAGAGAGAGAGATAGTGTGTATGTATGTGTGTGTGTGTGTGTGTGTGTGTGTGTTATGCATTTCTCTGGGGCCTAAGGACAAATCCACTGCATTGATGACTGGCCCAGTGCAGCTCTCTCTTCGATCCCGTCAGCAGCTCTGAGAGAGAGAGAGGGAGGGAGAGAGATAAACCTGACCTCTGCTCCTCTACACTGTATCTGAGTGGATACCCGTGTCAGGGAATAATGTGATAGTCCCAGTGCGAGAACATTCACAGATCTGTGTTTATCCTCAGCTCATACATAGCAGTGTCTGTGTGTAGAGTGAAGCAGAGCGCTAAAGCCTAGGCCATTAAAATGCGCCGATGGAGAATGCTAAGAGTAGCGCTAGCCTGTGAGAGGAGAAGCACTAATGGCAGGGCTAGCCCGTACATAGCAATATCTGTGTGGGCAGTGAAGGACAGCGCTAACGATATAGCTAGCCCGTGTATAGCGATATCTGTGTGGACAGTGAAGGACAGCGCTAACGATATAGCTAGCCCGTACATAGCAATATCTGTGTGGACAGTGAAGGACAGCGCTAACGATATAGCTAGCCTGTGTATAGCGATATCTGTGTGGACAGTGAAGGAAAGCGCTAACACCAGGGCTAGCCCATGACAAGGGGGTGAAGGAGAACAGTAACAGTAGTGCTAGCCTGCGAAAAAAAAGGTAGAAGAAAAGCACTTTTCACAGGCTGATGGCAGGGCTAGCCCATTCAGAGCAGTGTCTGTGTGTAGAGTGAAGGAGAAGGCTAATAATAGGGTTAGCCCATACATAGCGTTATCTGTGTGTAGAGTGGACAGGGCTAACGGTATGGCTAGCCTGTACGTAGGGGTGTCTGTGTGAACGCTGTGTCAGGGAGTGGTCCAGTGTGAGGTCTGGTCTGTGCTGTCTCCTCCCCAGAATGGACTCAACGGCCTGCACCTGGCCTCCAAGGAGGGGCACGTCAAAATGGTGCTGGAGCTGCTGCACAACGGCATCGTCCTGGAAACCACTACCAAGGTAACCAACATGACTACAGCCCACAACGACTGCCCAAACAAACCCACACCAAACCAAAACCTACACCCCTCACCTACAGCTCATACCTACAGGCCACAGCCACAGCCCACACCTGCAGTCAAAACCTATGGCCCAAATGTACAACTTGATCCCACAGTCAAAACAAACACTACACAAGTCAAGGTGATCTCTTACTAACTTACATACTACCTTATTATTTCTCAGTGAAGAAATATGGTGAGGTCTTGGTCTTACAAAAAATAAAATAAATACAATTTTCAGTATAAAAAAGCAGCAGTGCCCTTATTATTGGCATAACAAGCGAACAACTTAAGTGGACAGTTTCCAGACTTTTAGTCATTACTAGCTGACTAGCGGTACAGGTAATGGTCTGGGTCTGGATGTATGGCTAAGGGTCTGGGTGCCAGGTAACTTGTTAGCAGTATGGCTAAGCTTCTGGGTGCCAGTTAGCTTATTAGCTGTATAGCTAAGGGTCTTGGCTGGCGCACACAAGTCACTTCCTGTTCCCTGTCTGTACAGAAAGGGAACACAGCCCTACACATCGCCTCATTGGCCGGTCAGGAGCAGGTGGTCATGGAGCTGGTCAACTACGGCGCCAATGTCAACGCCCAATCACAGGTGAGACTCCCACCATCGTGACTACTTCCTGTGGGGAGGGAGGGGGGGTAAGCTGGCCATGCCTCAGAGGAGAGGTCCGACCAGGACAGCTTTGTTCTGTGGCTGTCAGGGTAAGCCAGGGATCATCAACTCATGGTCCCTGAGGGCTGGTTTTCCAGCCTCCCTTTACTTAGGAGTCAGGTGTGAAAACCGCCTGGTCAACCAGTAGCACTAATTACCTGGGAGAAAAGAAAACCCGAGCTGGATTTCAATTCCAGGGTCAGATTTGATGACCCCTAGTGTAGGTGCTGTCCTTGCTTTTTCGAAGATCCGCGGAGTCAGTCGGTTTTGGCGTTCCGCCAAGTAGCTCCCACACCATCTATCACACGGCATTTACTCAACACTGGTGCAAAGGCGATCACTCAGCTGGAAGCACAACATTGGTGCAAAGTCGCAAACACAGCAGGGATCCCGAGAGCAGAGAGAAACATAGCAGGTCTTGACAAGGGCATTGTCTGTTTTCCGGGAGAAGGGTCACGGATGAAACGGTCGTCTCGACACCGGAGAATAAACGGCTGATTAAGCGTTCCACAGAGACCAATGCCAGTGTGGTGTCGCAGCAAGGCCAACTACACAATCCACTGTTGCAGCACCACTGTCTGGCAGTCAGGTGACAGGAAATGAGCCAATCAGGGGTCTCTCCCCTGTCCAATTATAGAGGCAGTGGTACAGGGAGGGAACCCAAACAACCAGACAAACAATTAACCGTGACCTGATTACAGGTAGCCCTCCCGTAACACGAGTGAGAGAGGAAGCTCGTTAGGGGGATCTCGTCAGGAGAATCTCCCCATTAAGAGCTTCCCTCCCTGCTTGTTTCTGACTGCTTCGTCGATCGTCATCTCCTTTGCTCCGCTGGTTCCTTTGTCGCCATGGCAGCGGTAATTTGCCGGCTAGCCAGTCCTCCGTGTACGACCGACAGCTCTCTCCAGATTAATATCTATGGTAACTGCAGGCAAAGGGTCACACTCAGCTGAGACGGAGGGTGCCACAGTTTTGTTTTCAGATTTAAACCCACACACTCTACAACTTTTTGTTTCTCCCAGATACTCCCCAGCTAAGAGGATTAACTGCTTGGCAGTAGCTCTGAAAAATATTGATATAAATAATGATATGGATTATTTATAGAACAATCCAAGGCAATCCTCTTAGACGGTGAAGACAATGTTTATTTTTTTATAAAAAGTGTTATATGTTTAGGAAATTTCATGCTACTGGTTTAATATCTCTGTGCCTGCCTCTCCGCGTGTCCATTTCCGTGTGTGCATGTGTCTGTATGTACGTGTGTGTGCATGTGTGTCTCTATATGTATGTGTGTGGGTGCTCATGTGTCTGTGTCTCTGTATGTATGTATGTCTGTGTGTGTGTGTGTGTGTGTGTGTGTATGTATGTCTGTGTGTGTGTGTGTGTGTGTGTCTGTGTGTGTCTGTGTGTGTGTGTGTGTGTCCGTTTGTCCGTTCCAGAAGGGTTTCACTCCGCTGTACATGGCTGCACAAGAGAATCACCTGGAGGTGGTTAAGTTCCTGCTGGAGAATGGAGCCAATCAGAGCATTCCAACAGAGGTGAGTGACAGCAGAGTGCACCAATCAGCTGTCATTCTACCTTTGTCTGATGCCGACTTCAGTTCAAAGGTTATTGTTCCTCATACCCGATCTTCCTCTCTTCTTCTTCTTCTCTTTCCTCTCCCCCCCCCCCCCCCCCGCAGGATGGCTTTAGCCCCTTAGCCGTAGCCCTGCAGCAGGGTCATGAGAACGTGGTGGCACTGCTCATAAACTACGGCACCAAGGGGAAAGTACGGCTGCCCGCCCTCCACATCGCGGCGCGGAATGATGACACGCGCACCGCCGCCGTCCTGCTGCAGAACGACCCCAATGCAGACGTCCTGAGCAAGGTACGGGGTCGGAGGGAGGGGGGGGGGGTTTTGGGTACGCCAAACCTGGCTCAAATTATCACATTACATTATAGCCATCTAGTAGACTCGTATCCAGTTGAAAGGTAAAATACTTAATAACTCTTTACTGTCAGTTTTGAAAATGCTCAAGGAACATGCTCTAATTTAAAAAATGCGTGATTATAATAAAATAATTCCGTGGTGGATTCTGGTGAAAACGTATTTAAATATTTATTTTAAAATAGTCTCCAGGTGTCTGAATGGTGTGAGGTTTTGGAATTAAATGTTTGAGCCAGGACCGGCCTTGGTTTGTGTGTTTGACTCTCTGGGTTGACCTCCAGCGACAGTCCAGTGCATTTGTCTTTTAGGGCCTGTTTCCCAGACACAGATTAAGCCTACTCCTAGACTAAATTCAATTTTGAATTTACAAAACTCAATTTAGTCCAGGACTACACTTAATCTGATTCTGTGAAACCGGCCCTTTGTGTTCAAAGTAAGTGGCCAGTTTCAAGGATTTTATCAACTTAAAAGAACATCGGTGGAAGAGAAATGGGAAATGAAAGTTAATGAGGATGGTGTTGTTGATGTAAAAACACAGTGAGTTGCGGTGGTGTGGTGTTTTTGGTGAAATCGGGGGTCATCTCTCTCGCCTCTCTCCTGCAGACGGGGTTCACCCCCCTCCACATCGCAGCGCACTACGAGAACCTGAACGTGGCTCAGCTACTGCTCAACCGGGGGGCCAACGTCAACTTCACCCCCAAGGTGGGTACCCCAATACTCAAAGGCCCATGTTTACATTCACTTTTTTTTAAAAATACATGAAGTAAATATGGGGAATTCATGAAAGATGAGTTTGTTAATCAGTGTGTTGGTGTGTCTGTCTGTCTGTGTGTGTGTGTGTGTGTGTGTGTGTGTGTATCTCTCTGCAGAATGGTATCACGCCCTTACACATAGCGTCACGGAGGGGTAATGTGATCATGGTGCGGCTACTACTGGACAGAGGGGCGCAGATAGACGCCAAAACCAAGGTACCCCCCTCTCCCCATCACTCTAACACACAGCACCACACTGCTGCATAAATAAACTGACACATGTACTGACACCCAGTTCAGACCCAGTCACAGTGTAGTGGTAGATTAATACAGTGACAGGTCAGTGAGCTACTGTATTTCAGTGCATATTCACAAGAACTATGTAAATGCACTGCAAGGGCAAAAATGAGACTCCATTTCAGTGCAGTCAGTTCAGTAAATTCAATTAATAAATTGGAACAAAATCCTTGTTTCCTTAATTGAATCTCAGTTCATTTCCTGGTTTGACTGAATTTGGAAGGAGCTGATCTCCAGACCTGATGGCTGTGTTATGTAGGATTGTCTCTCTCTCTCCCTCTCTCTTTCTCCCTCCCCCTCCATCCCTCTCTCCCCCTCTCTCTCTCTCCCAGGACGAGCTCACGCCCCTCCATTGTGCTGCCAGGAATGGTCACGTGCGGATCATCGAGATCCTGCTGGACCACGGTGCCCCAATCCAGGCCAAAACCAAGGTCATTAGGGCTAACACATGCCCTGTGCTAACACATGCTAACACATGCCCTGTGCTAACACATGCTAACACATGCTCCGTGCTAACATATGCTGACACATGCCTCGTGCTAACACATGCTAACACATGCCCTGTGCTAACACATGCTAACACATGCTCCATGCTAACACATGCTAACACATGCCCTGTCCTAACACATGCTAATACATGCTCGGTGCTAACATATGCAGACACATGCCTCGTGCTAACACATGCTAACACATGCATCTGAACACTGACACAGAGGAACAGTTGAAAAATACTCTGGATAACAGGAGTAATGATAATGATGAATGATAAACAGACATAATTGTAATGTTTTTATGTTTTAATCGCCCCCGCAGAACGGGCTGTCTCCGATCCACATGGCGGCTCAGGGCGATCACCTGGACTGCGTGAGGCAGCTGCTCCAGTATAACGCCGAGATCGATGACATCACGCTGGACCACCTGACCCCGCTGCACGTAGCCGCGCACTGCGGGCACCACCGCATGGCCAAAGTGCTGCTGGACAAGGGGGCCAAGCCCAACGCCCGCGCACTGGTGAGCCCTAAATACTGCCATCACGCCCCAAAAACAACACCCCCAAACGCATACCGCCCCTCACGCCCCAAAAACAACACCCCCAAATGCATACCACCATCACATCCCAAAAACAACACCCCCAAACATATACCACCATCACATCCCAAAAACAACACCCCCAACCGCATACCGTCATAATGTCCCAAAAACAACACCCCCAAACGCATACCGCCCCTCACGCACCAAAAACAACACCCCCAAACGCATACCGTCATAATGTCCCAAAAACAACACCCCCAAACGCATACCGCCCTCACGCCCCAAAAACAACACCCCCAAATGCATACCGCCCTCACGCCCCAAAAACAACACCCCCAAACGCATACCGCCCTCACTCCCCAAAAACAACACCCCCAAACACATACCGCCCTCACTCCCCAAAAACAACACCCCCAAACGCATACCGCCCTCACGCCCCAAAAACAACACCCCCAAATGCCTACCGCCCTCACGCCCCAAAAACAACACCCCCAAATGCATACCGCCCTCACGCCCCAAAAACAACACCCCCAAATGCATACCGCCCTCACGCCCCAAAAACAACACCCCCAAACGCATACCGCCCCTCACGCCCCAAAAACAACACCCCCAAACGCATACCGCCCTCACGCCCCAAAAACAACACCCCCAAACGTATACCGCCCCTCACGCCCCAAAAACAACACCCCCAAACGCATACCGCCCTCACGCCCCAACACTACCCTCCCCAAATACCTCCATAATGTCCCAAAAACAAGACCAGCCTCCTTAAATACCACCATAAAGTCCAAAAAACAACAATACCCTCCCCAAATACTGCCATAATGTCCCAAAAACAACACCCATAAAACACATACTGCCATAATGTCCCAAAAACAACACCCCCAAACACATACCACCATCACATCCCAAAAACAACACCCCCAAACACATACCACCATCACATCCCAAAAACAACACCCCCAAACACATACCACCATCACATCCCAAAAACAACACCCCCAAACACATACCACCATCACATCCCAAAAACAACACCCCCAAACACATACCACCATCACATCCCAAAAACAACACCCCCAAACACATACCACCATCACATCCCAAAAACAACAGGCTCAGAAAGTAAAAGTCCTCAGTAGTATTTTGCTCCAGTCACCTGGAAATTCGCTAACTATCACAATCAGTTAAATCACCTCACTTCGCTGAAATCTTTGGTGGAAATGGTTTACTTTCTGACCCCTTGAGTTTCCACCTGTGCACCCAAACTAACGACTCAGACTCATATTTAAAGTAGGTTGTGAGAGCAACCACTCTTCTGCGGAATGAGTGACACAGAACCAAAGGGAGGCATATGCAGCAAAAACAGGACGGGGCCCAGAATTGACCCTTGTGGAATTCCGCATGTCAGAGGCACAAAGAAAGAAGCACAATCACCCATAGACACAGTGTCATCTGTTCGATAGATAGGACGAGCGCTAACAAGGGTATGGAGATACTAACCCAATGATTAGGCACGTTTTACAACAAAATTCATATAAAATATGAATTAACTTTAGTACTCATTAAATGAAGTTCGTGCTAAGCTGCTGCTCGTGCTAACACTAATGCTAATGCTCGGTGTGTGCAGAATGGGTTCACACCACTGCACATCGCCTGTAAGAAGAACCACAGCCGTGTGATGGACCTGCTGCTCAAGCACCTGGCATCTCTGGAGGCCGTGACCGAGGTGAGCCTGGGGTAGGGAGGGCTGGGGGCCAGTAGCCTAGTGGCTAAGGCGTCTATAGCCTAGTGGCTAAAGTGCCTGTAGCCTAGTGGCTAAGGTGCCTATAACCTAGTGGTTAAAGTGTCTGTAGCCTAGTGGCTAAGGTGCCTATAGCCTAGTGGCTAAAGTGCCTCTAGCCTAGTGGCTAAGTTGCCTATAGCCTAGTGGCTAAGGCGTCTATAGCCTAAGTTTTCTATACGGTGCTTGACCGGGACCTGTAAGTTTGGTGGTTCAAGCCCCAGTGTAGCCCTTAACCCCACATTGCTCCACGGGGTATTGGCCACTGTTTAGTCTGATCAACTGTAAGTAGATTTGGATAACAGCAGCAGCTAAATAACTGTAATGTAATGTAATGGGGTAAGGGAGCCACCAGGGGGAGAGAGAGGGCAGAGAGCTTGTACAGAAGGGGTCCATCTCAGTTCTACTGTCCTGTGTCCTCTTTGAGGGGAGCCAAGAGCATAAGTTATAAGGAGGGCACTAAGTGATGTTCTACAAGATTTTCCAAAAACAGGGGCCATTGACTTTGAACCACATTCCACAGAGTTCATTATCTTTGTTGCTTTTAAACTTTTACATTTTATCTTCAGATTAAAATGAATGTTAATTACTTATAGCTATATTAGCACAGTTTCCATGATAACTGTAAAGTGAACTAAATAATGGTAAAAACGTAATACAGGAACAATCTAATTCACCGTATTAAACTTGTAACTGGCTGAATATAGAGTATGTCACTGTACTTGTAAAACATTAAAATGTTGGATGTGTTTTTATGTGTTTCATTACTGCACTGATAGCGTCTGACATTGTGTGTGTTTGTCTCTGTCCGTCTGTGTGTTTGTCCGTCTCTCTGTCCCTCTGTGTGCGTGTGTGTGTGCGTGTGTGTGTGTGTGTGTGCGTCTCTCGGGCCCTCTGTGCGTGTGTGTGTGTGACTCCAGTCTGGTCTCACTCCACTCCATGTGGCCTCCTTCATGGGACACCTCAATGTAGTGAAGATCCTGCTGCAGAAGGGGGCATCGCCCAGCGCGTCCAATGTGGTGAGATCCTCCATCCAACACTCTCACACACACACACACACACACACACACACACACACACACTCGTTGCAATTACAATAACATTCTCATACCCTGTAAAATAGCTATACTGCCCTTCATCCATTACAATGCCCATGTGCCAATGTATTCAGTTGCCTAAACTGCCAGAATAATCTAATGTTGGCTAATTAACCCAGATTTGTATTGGATTTGTAGTTCAAGTTTTAGGTGGCTATTACACTGGAGTGCGCACATTTCACCAGTCATGTGTACTCATGCCAGATCTTGCCTGAAAATTTTAACAGTAAAGTTGCTGTTATTTTCATGGTATATTTTTGCATTGAAATGGTTCTATTTATTCATAGTACTTTTTCTGCGTGTTTGTGTGTGTATGCATCTTTGTGTGTGTGTGTGTCTGTACATGTATATATGTATGTGTGTATGTGTGTGCACATGTTTCTATCTATGTATGTGTGTATGTGTGTGCATGTGTGTGTGTGCACATGTGTGCATGTATGTATGTGTGTGTGCGTGTGTACTGTGTGTATGTGTGTGTATGTGCACATGTGTGCATGTATGTATGTGTGTGTGCTTGTGTACTGTGTGTATGTGTGTGTATGTGTACTGTGTGTATGTATGTATGCAGAAAGTGGAGACTCCGTTACACATGGCTTCTCGGGCGGGGCACTGTGAGGTGGCGGAGTTCCTCCTGCAGAACACGGCGCCGGTGGACGCTAAAGCTAAGGTATCGTCTGAGCGCGCTCAGCATCGTCCAGCACTTTTACACAAACAGAACAGTCTGCTACAAACAGAACAGTCTGCTACAAACAGAACAGTCTGCTACAAATAGAACAGCCCACATACGTGTGCTTGTTTAGGTGGGTTATTCGGGGCAGCCTATAGCCTAGTAGCTACAGTAACCCGGACATCTGGTGGTTCTGGTATAGCCACAATAAGATCTGCACAGCTTTTGGGCCCTTAAGCAAGGCCTTTAACCCCGCAATGATCCAGGGGGGATTGGGCTCTACATAGTCTAATCACCTGTAAAGATAAAAGTGCCGGCTAAATAACAATTTTTTTTATTTATTTATGTCGGAGAGCTGCAGTACTGAGCTGTAGGTCTTTAACAAAGTCTGCATTCTTACATCTCAATCTGAAACAAACGTCCGCTCTGGCTCTGGTTTGTAGAATCAGGAGTGAACGAGTGTGTCAGTGGATCAGTGCGCTTTGAGTGAATACAGCAGTGTGGGATTGTTTTGTCATAAGGCGATGGAAACAAGTTTAACGTTATGAAGGAGAATTGTAAAGCGCCAGTACTGAATGGCCTATGAACTGGAGTGGAAAGGAGAGAAAGAAAGAGAGAGAGGGGAGATGAGGGAAGATAACAGAAAGGAGAGATTCACACCAGTCTTTATGAAATGTTATTTAAGGAAGTACATTGTTGAAAGAGCATTTAATGAGTTATTATTATTTGACAGATTGATTTATTGGTTGGTCTTTTGATTTATTGGTTGATGTAGGTGATTGATTGAATGATTTAATTAGTTGATTGGTTGAATGGTTGGCTGGTTGACTGGTTGGTTGATTGATTGACTGGTTGGTGGTCGGTTGGCAGGTTGGTTGGTTGGTTGGTTGGCTGGTAGACTGGTTGGGTGATTGGTTGGTTGGTTGATTGATTGATTGACTGGTTAGTTGGCTGGTAGACTGGTTGGTTGGTTGGCTGGTTGGTTGGCCGGTTGACTGGATGGTTGGTTGATTGATTGATTGGTTGGTTGGCTGCTAGACTGGTTGATTGATTGGTTGATTGATTGACTGGTTGGTTGATTGGTTGGCTGGTTGATTGGTTGTTTGATTGATTGACTGGTTGGTTGATTCATTGGCTGGCTGGTTGGTTGGTTGGTTGTTTGATTGATTGACTGGTTGGTTGATTGATTGACTGGTTGGTTGATTGGTTGGCTGGTTGATTGATTTAGCTGACTGATTGACTGACCCCCCCAGGACGACCAGACCCCCCTGCACTGTGCGTCCCGTATGGGGCATAAGGAGCTGGTGAAGCTGCTGCTGGAGCACAGGGCCAATCCCAACTCCTCCACCACGGCCGGCCACACCCCCCTGCACATCGCCGCTCGCGAGGGCCACGCCTCCACCGTACGCATGCTGCTGGAAGGGGAGGCGCAGCAGACCAAGATGACCAAGGTGCACAACTGCCCCTAACTGCCCCTGTGTAACCGGCCCCTGCCCACCCGCCCCCGCCTAACCTGTTCCCCTGTGTGTGTCTCTGTGCAGAAAGGGTTCACTCCGCTCCATGTGGCCTCCAAATACGGCAAGGTGGACGTAGCAGAGCTCCTGCTGGAGAAAGGCGCCAACCCCAACGCTGCTGGAAAGGTAGAGCGGGGAGGAGAGAGCAGGGACAGGGAGGAATAGAGAGAGAGAGAAGGAGGAATAACAAAATAATGGCTGTCATAAAAAGAAAGACTAAAAGACTAAAATGGAGGGAAGAAGGTGTGTAGAGAGGGAGGGGTGAACGGGTGGAGGAAGAGAGGAGAGAATGGAGGGGTTTAGTGGTATAGAAGCATGTCTCTCTCTAAACAGTGTCTCTGTGTGTGTGTGTCTCTCTCTCTCTCTCTCTCTCTCCTTCTCAGAACGGGCTGACCCCTCTGCATGTGGCTGTCCACCATAATAACCTGGACGTGGTGAAACTGCTGGTCAGCAAGGGAGGCTCCCCTCACAGTGCAGCCCGAGTAAGACCCCATACATGCGCTGAACACACACACGCACACACACACACACACACATAATTTATATACACACACACACACACACACTTATAGACACATACACTCACACACACACACACACCCATCCCTCACTCTCTGTCCCTCTCTCCTCTCCCTCAGAACGGGTACACCCCCCTGCACATCGCCTCTAAGCAGAACCAGCTGGAGGTGGCCAGCACCCTGCTCCAGTATGGAGCGTCCGCTAACGCAGAGTCTCTGCAGGGGGTCACACCCCTCCACCTGGCCTCCCAGGAGGGCCGTGCCGACATGGTGTCCCTGCTCATCTCCAAACAGGCCAACGTCAACCTGGGAAACAAGGTCAGCTACCACAGACATCCACACTCATACTCTCTGGAACTCTGGGATACCGGAGGTTAAAAACATGTAATGAGCACTTTAATCAAGTTCCAAGAGTGCCATATGGCACTCAAGTGTAACTACCGTAAAATCCAAAGACTGCCATATGGCATCCGAATTTATACCTTTTCAAATAATCAAAATGACTGCCATACTATTGTTTTAAGCCCCTATTGAAACCCTACTAAACTTTCTCAACCCAAAACAAAACCTTTGGGCTTGGGACTGAAAGGGTTAAAGTAATGTGTTCTGCAAGTAATGAATAAGGACATTACAAGCTCTCCAGTCTCTAGGATGTTGAATGAATTAAGCTTTATACACCTCTTCTGGGAACACTATAGGGCAGGGCCAGTAGCAATGAATACTGGGATACTGGAGGTGCAAAAACAACAAATACTGGTGAAGTGAAGTATATGAGACTTATGAGAATATCTAGAATTACTTTAAAACGATGGAATAAAGGTATGAAAAAAAGGTACAAATGATTGTCGCTGGGGTGGTACTCTATAGGTACATAAAACTGTACGAAAACTGTTCTCTAAGAGAACATTACTGTACTTTCAGGGTACATTTGGGAAATTTGATCCTTGAAGAACAAAAATGTACCTCACCTGTCACTTTGTTTCTGAGAGTGTGAGATTGGCTGTCATTGTTGGCTGTAGATTGTGCTTACTGTTGTCCTGTAACTGTGGTGTAGTTTGATTGCCGTGACCTTTGATCCTTGACCTCCCCCGCAGAGTGGACTGACCCCTCTGCACCTGGTGGCCCAGGAGGGTCATGTGGGCATCGCGGACATCCTGGTGAAGCAGGGCGCCTCGGTCTACGCTGCCACGCGGGTACGGGGTTTCCATCTGAGTCACCTTAACGCAGGGGCGCACAACAAGTGCCGCTCCATCTCAGGACTTCTGGAGTGTATTTCACAAAGCAGGATTACTGATTTTGCTGGATAACTGTGCTGTGAAAAACCTGGAACCAGTTATCCAGCTATACTGCTTCATTAAACACAGCCCTGCTCTTAATTTAATCAGCTCAATCATATCTTGATCTGTATGAGTACCAGCAACAGCCACAGACTGCAATTGTATCCTAAAGTCTTTACTGTGCTACAGGAATGAACCAGCATAGTTTATAGTTTTGTCGGAATACTAAAACTAAGGTGAAACCATGTTGGTTTTCCTGTCTTAAAGGGACTGTGGTAAGTCTCTACTCTGGGATTCCAGAGAAGCTAAGCTCCGCCATTTAATTTCCTCTTTAAAAAGACTCCCGTCTATGGCACAGCGCAGGGTAGGATTACTAACTCAATCGATGGACTGGAAACCGCGCACTAGCGCGAGTTGTGATAACAGGCTCCCGCAGTGCGAAATAGCCTCTCTCACTCCCTCCCTCGGCGAGCTCCGGGGAGCGGAGCGATTTGCCGTTGGCCATTCTCTGTTCACGCCGCTTCGGATCGAACTTCTCCCTGCTGTTTTGTCGCTTTCGCTCGGCTTGGGGTGTCTGAGTTTGTGAATGTCTGCCGGCGGCTGTTGTTGCCGTCTCCGAGATTCAACTTGCATTTAGAAATGGCGAGAGGGATCCGCGCGACCAGCGCATGACCTGTTGTTATGGAAACAGTGGCTTCGTTTATTAACCATTGTTTTGACGTGGACTGCTTATCGTGTTTACTCAGTAACATCATTAGGTTCTTTTATTATTAAAACTTACTCATTCTCATCATTTCTGTAGCAGTCTTGCTCTGAGCTAGTTTTAAAGATCCCAACACTGTCTCATCTACAACAGGTGTACACTGGCAAAAAGGTTTTTTAGTGAGAACACCATTCAAATGCCTCTCCTGTGGAGTGGCTGAACTGACCATACTACAGAAAGTAAACCCACGTCATTTACATAAAAGGTCTCTACCATCTCATGTGCAATCCCACAATGCCCAAGATTGACTACGCTGCTTTCCCTTTCCCAGATGGGCTACACCCCCCTTCACGTGGCATGTCACTATGGCAACATCAAAATGGTGAAGTTTCTCCTGCAGCAGCAAGCCAATGTCAACAGCAAGACCAGGGTGAGAAAGGCAAACACTCTTTCAACTTGTAGGACATGCTACTGACCTTTCAGACAAATACTGGTCTGTAGTATTTCAATTCAGTCAGTACCGGAAATGATTTTACATTACATTACATTATTGGCATTTGGCAGACGCTCTTATCCAGAGCGACGTACAACAAAGTGCATACCCATAACCAGGGATAAGTTCGCTGAAAGACCCTAGAGGTAAGTACAATTTCAACTGCTACCTGTACAACAAAGATAAGGACAAGGGCCAATTTTTTTTTTTTTTTTTTTTTTTTTTGAACAAACAAACAAACAGAGCAAAAGTCACCAAAGTTAACTATCCAAACACTGCTTACCTAGCCAACTAAAATACTGATACACAAGTCACAGAGACAACAATTAAGGTTCACAGGGAGGTAGGGAGGGATGGGGAGAGGTGCTGTTTGAAGAGGTGTGTCTTCAGCTTGCGCTTGAAGGTGGGGAGGGATTCTATAGTTCTGACCTCAACGGGGAGTTCGTTCCACCACCGTGGAGCCAGAACAGACAGTAGTCGTGAGCGTGAGGTGGAGGTTCTGAGAGGGGGAGGTGCCAAGCGGCCTGTGAAGGCTGAACGAAGAGGTCTGGCAGGGGTGTAGGGTCTGATGATTTTTTGCAGATAAGCTGGGGAAGACCCTTTAACTGCTTGGAAGGCTAGCACCAATGTTTTGAATTTGATGCGAGCCATGACAGGCAGCCAGTGGAGGGAAGTAAGCAGGGGGGTGACGTGTGAGTATTTGGGAAGGTTGAAGACCAGACGAGCTGCTGCATTCTGGATGAGTTGGAGGGGTCTGATGGCAGACGCTGGGAGGCCAGCCAAGAGGGAATTGCAGTAGTCCAGGCGGGACAGAACCATCGCTTGGACCAGGAGCTGGGTCGAGTAGGGGGTGAGAAAGGGGCGGATTCTCCGTATGTTGTATAGGAAGAACCTGCAAGACCGGGTCACCGCCGCAATGTTCTCGGAAAGGGACAGTCTGCTGTCCATCACCACGCCGAGGTTCCTTGCACTGGGTGACGGCGTGAGTGTGGTATCCCCGAGGGAAATGGAGAGATCCAGATGGGGAGAGGCATTAGCAGGGATGAATATCATTTCAGTTTTACCTGAGTTGAGCTTTAGATGGTGGTTGTCCATCCAGCTCTGGATGTCCCTCAGGCAAGCGGAGATACGGGCTGAAACCTGCGTATCAGACGGCGGGAACGAGACGAAGAGTTGAGTATCGTCCGCATAGCAGTGGTAGGATAGCCCATGTGCAGTGATCACAGGGCCAAGGGAGCGAGTGTAGAGAGAAAAAAGAAGCGGGCCAAGGACTGAGCCCTGGGGAACTCCTGTGGCGAGGGGCCGAGGTGTCGATACCGAACCAGCCCAGGCAACCTGGAAGGAGCGACCAGAGAGGTAGGACTCAATCCAGTCCAGGGCTGTGCCACAGATGCCCGTTGCTGACAGGGCAGACAGGAGGATGGAGTGATCCACAGTGTCGAAGGCAGCAGAGAGATCTAGAAGAATGAGGACAGAGGAGAGGGAGGCTGCTCGTGCGGCATGAAGTGACTCACTGACGGAGAGGAGCGCAGTCTCTGTCGAGTGGCCCGATCTGAAGCCAGACTGATGGGGGTCTAGCAGGTTGTTGTTAGAAAAGAAGGAAGAAAGTTGAGTAGAAGCGGCTCGTTCTATAGTTTTAGAAAGGAAAGGAAGAAGAGATACCGGGCGGTAGTTCTGGATGATGGAGGGATCCAGGGTAGGCTTTTTTAGCAGCGGAGTGATGTGGGCCCTCTTGGAGGATGCCGGAAAACAGCCGGAAGACAGGGAGGAGTTGACAAGGGAGGTGACAAATGGGAGAATGTCAGGTGTGATAGTTTGGAGAAGAGAAGAGGGGATAGGGTCAAGGGCACAGGTTGTAGGGCGGTGGCAGAGCAGGAGTTGAGAAACATTAGAGTCTGTAAGGGGGGAGAAAGTGGAAAAGGAAGGGATGGGCCTAGAGGGGGGGAAGGGCACAGTGAGGGGGGCGGCGGTTGTAAAGGATCTGCGGATGACTGCGACCTTCTCATCGAAGAAATCAGCAAAGTCATCAGCAGCGAAGGAGGACTGAGGAGGAGGAGGCGGTGCGTTGAGGAGAGAGGAGAAAATGGAGAAAAGTTTCCGGGGGTTAGAAGCAGAGTTCTGAATTTGCGTTTGATAGTATTTTGCTTTGGCGGCAGTGACATCGGAAGAGAATGCCGCCAGGAGAGACTGGTAAGTCATGAGGTCGGAAGCGTCTCTGGATTTCCCCCACTTCCTCTCCGCTGCGCGGAGGCTGGCCCTGGAGGTACGGAGGGTGTCAGATATCCAAGGACTGGGAGGGGATGTGCGAGGTGGCTTTGAGACAGGGGGACAGAGAGAGTCAAAGGCGGAGGAGAGAGATGAAAGGAGGGTGGCAGATGCAGAGTCAGCGGGGAGTTTGGAGAAGGATTCGAGAGGGGGGAGTGAGGCGGTGACGGTGCTGGCAAAGGAAGAGGGTGAGAGGGAGCGGAGGTTACGGCGGGCTGAGGAAGTGTGGGAGGGAGGAGGGAGAGGAGGATGGGGAGGAAGAGGGAGGGAGAATGAGATGAAGTGGTGATCAGATGTATGCAGAGGGGTAACCGTGAATTTGGAGCATGAGCAGTTCCTTACAAAGACAAGGTCTAGGACATTGCCCGCCTTGTGGGTTGGAGGAGAGTGTTGCAGGGAGAGGGCGAAGGAGTGGATTAGCGGTAGGAAGGCAGCAGACTGGGAGGCTTCTAGGTGGATGTTGAAGTCTCCAAGGAGAATCAGTGGGGTGCCAGTCATGCTCTTAGAGGATTTCTAAAACAAATTAATTTAATTTTGGTTCATTTCCTGGATTGACTGATTTAACATGGAGTTGATCTACCTGCCAGTAGATCTACCTGATGGTATTGGCGACATGGCTCAGGCAGTAAGAGCAGTCGTCTAGCAGTCGGAGGGTTGCCGGTTCGCTCCCCCGCCTGGGCTGTGTCGAAGTGTCCCTGAGCAAGACACCTAACCCCCAAATGCTCCTGACGAGCTGGTCGGCGCCTTGCATGGCAGCCAATCGCCGTCGGTGTGTGAGTGTGTGTATGAATGGGTGAATGAGAAGCATCAATTGTACAGCGCTTTGGATAAAGGCACTATATAAATGCCAACCATTTACCATTTACCATTTATTGCAGGACACCTACAGCCATAAAGTAGCTTTGTGTGTGTCTCAGAGTAGACGTGTTGATGTAGGATCAGGCCTTCCCTGTTCATGTACTAACCTTATCCATTGTTGTCAGAATGGCAAACTGCTCATAGATCGGCACATTGTGAGATGTTGTATGATGATTAAGGGCGTAATTGTGCACCTCCTGACTCGGTGCGTTGTGGGTAATGTCCCGGGCAGGTGGGGTATACGCCCCTGCACCAGGCGGCACAGCAGGGTCACACTGACATCGTCACGCTGCTGCTGAAACACGGGGCGCAGCCCAACGAGATTACCACTGTGAGTACTCCCTCCCTACACCACTCCTCTTTCATCCTGTTCCTCTTTTCCCTCCGTTCTTCATCCCTCTGCTGTTCTTTTCTTCCAACTTTCACTGGTAAGCGGTCCTTCCTTCCACCGGTCCCTAGTTTCAGTCTGAATTGTACACACATTCTGGCCCTCTCTTGCTCTGAGTAAAGTGCGGTGACGGTACTTGTCTTCAACCCTACGCTCCTTACCCCTTCCTCTTCTTCTTCTCAGAATGGAACATCCGCCCTGGCCATCGCTAAGCGACTGGGGTACATCTCTGTCATCGATGTGCTGAAGCTGGTTACCGAGGAGACCGTATCTGTGGTGAGAACAGCTTCGGGGTTTGTGTAGGAAACTTATAGCTGTGTACGGGTGCCTGGTGTGACTTTTAGTTCAGTGTAACCCAGGTCAGGAAAAGGTCTTCGTTGATTAAGCCATTTATTGATCAATCGACACTGCCGTGCCGAGTTGAATTAAGTTGTTATGTTCAGTCAAACACTTTTCCTAACTATAACATTAATTTGCTTTCTCTCTCCATCCTTCTCTCTTTCTCTCTCTCCTCCCTCTCACCCTCACTCTCTGTTTTTTTTCTCACCAGACTACCACAGAGAAGCACCGCATGAGTTTCCCCGAGACGGTGGATGAGATCCTGGATGTATCGGAGGATGAAGGTAAGGACACTTGATTGCTGCATGTTACACGTGACGCACACCTGCACACGCCTGTTCTCTCTGTCTTAAACCAAGAACTACGGGTCTCAGAACA
Organism: Conger conger; assembly: GCF_963514075.1. Lineage (NCBI taxonomy): Eukaryota > Metazoa > Chordata > Actinopteri > Anguilliformes > Congridae > Conger > Conger conger. The sequence goes on from NC_083770.1 coordinate 40,224,225, forward strand.
CGCGTCCTGTGCTCTACCTGTACCTGTCTGTCCAAACCATCAGAGCGTCAGTCTCATGTTCACCTTTCTGACAGAAAACCCTGTTATGGATGTAAGTTTTAGGAAGAGAAACATCTCATACAACAGTAGCTACATCAAACTATCTGAACACATCATGGCTCTCCATGGTCAATTAATGGTTATGGACAGATACAGTTTATTAAATTATTTCTGTACGATTTGATTATTGTTGCTTTATGGAAGTGTTCCCTGGACACTTATGGTTGGAGCTGATTATTATTTATGACGTCTTTATGAGGTCTTGTGGACAGGAGGCACTGCGTGAATGTTGAGTGAGTGAAGCTCTTAGCGCGACTCTTCCTAAACCATAACTCTTATTCTGCTTTTTTTAGGAATTGCACAGCTAACGCTAGGTATGACCATCTCCTTCAGTCCTCTATGTGCGATCATAGGTGGTTAGTGAACGTGTGGTTCCATTTCAAGCACTCTCTGTTTCTCTCTCTCGATCTCTCTCTCTCTCTCTCTCTCTCTCGCTCTCTGTGTCTCTCTCTCTCTGTGTCTCTCTCTCTCTCTCTCCTTCGAGCTTGTCGTCAGAGCTCTTGAGCTCTTTCTTCTTTCACGTCGGTCACAATGCTCACAAAATGGTGGTGTTGTTGTTTTTTTCGGTTCATTAGCATGCAGTCATGACTCATGTGTGCAGTGCTAATCTCTCCATAACCCGCCAGCAACCTCACTCTCTCACTCACTCACTCACTCACTCACTCACTCTCACTCTCTCACTCTCCCACCAGGGCTGTCTTCCCCACTTTCCTTTAGCATCCTGATAAAGACTGTAATGTAAATCATACAGACCAGGGCTGGCCTACTTCCTGCTCACTTCAGCAATTTCAAGACTTGATTAATTTCAAGTCAATTACTTGAAATTAATCTGTTAACTTGTTGGAAAACATTCTTGATTAATTTCAAGTCAATTACTTGAAATGACACATAATCTCTGTGCATCTGAATGTACCACAGACCGGTAACTCGATTTCCCCATGATCACTGGAGTCCACTTTCCAATGCTTTCTGCGCCAGGGCTGCACACAGCCAATCACAGAACTGTTACTGAGGAAGGGAATCAGATTGCCTCCATCTCATTGGTCCCAGGCGTTGTAGAGAAACTTTGAACAGACTGTACTTTGAGGAATTCATTATCGAACCAAAGTCAATGAAGACAACGGCTGTACTTAGTAGTTGTTAACCAAAGCTAACCTTTAATTAATGAGCTGTTTTTAATCAGCAGAAGTATCGATCTTCTCTGGCACCAGCGTTCTGCCATCTTAAGAGGTTGTTTTCTGTGAGCTTATTTTTCACCCCATAACAGGTAGGGCAGTGGTTCCCAAACCACACCTCGAGTACCCCAACCAGTCCAGCTATCGGATTTGTTCCTCCTGAGGCACACCTGGTGCAGCTAATCAAGGGCTCGGTCTTTGCTGCCAGTGGTTACCATGGCGCCGTCTGCTAATTAGTCATATACGCCATCACCGACTCACTCATAGATTAGACCAGAATGACAGACAATAATACAGGCATACAGGTATCTGTGCATTCATTGGCTGTAGTCACAGAATGTAGCTAAAATATTATATTTTGCCCATTCCTGCTCTGTAGAAATGTAAAACATTATAACATCCTGTCTGTGGTCAGAAACCTTAATCTCCTGTTTTTCAGATAGATTGACTGTCAGATTGTCACCTGCGCCTGCAAATGTGTGTGTGCGTGCGTGTGTATTTGTGTGTGTGGGTGTGTGCGTGTGTCTTAAAGGGAGTAGCTTTAAAGAGGTGAAGGTGTGTTTCTAAATGATCCACAATAAATCTGCCCAGTGTTGGCTCTATTCCTCTTCACTGCCACCAGGACCTAAGTAGAAATAGAGGGAAAAAAAGACAAAACACAGATGCTTATCAGAGAACAAAAAATAAAGGATTACTTACATTACATGTTATTTGGCTGATGCTTTTATCCAAAGTGACTTACAGTTGATTAGACTAAGCAGGAGACAGTCCCCTCTGGAGTGATGTGAGATTACGGTCCAGCTGTGCGGATCTTATTGTGGCTACACCGAGGCTTGAACCACCAACCTTCTGGGTCCTAGACCTTGACCACAGGCTCATTTGACCGTTCGCCACAGACGATGAACAGTGTCTAGCGTAACTGTCACAGTTTCCTGCGTTGTGCCAGATGTCGCCATGGCTACTTAAAAAGTCCCACTGAAGGTCGGTGTTGTTGTGGGTGTCAGTATGTCCCCCGTCCCCCCTGTCCCCCCCGTCCCCCCTGTCCCCCCTGTCCCCCTGGTGGTTCTGAGTGTGTTCGCTGCACTACTAAACCCATCGACCTGCATTAACACTCACTGTGTGTGCTGTGGATCGTTCTTGTATGTCACTGGCAGGAGTCTGCTGCCTCTATTGTCTTCCTCTCTCTCCCTCTCTCTGTCTCCCTCTTTCTGTTCCTCTGTTCATTCTGCCACTCCTCTCCTTGTTACCTCACTCTTTCTGTCACTCACTTTTTCCACTCACCCCTGTTTCTGTTGATCTTATTTGTCTTCCTGTTCAATATCACTTTTTTGAAAGCCAATATCCCAATATCAGTGCATTTTATCGTTCCATTTTCCCTCTCTGTCATCCCTCCCCGATCCACCTCTTTCACTGCCCTCATTCTAATTCTGTTTATTTCCCCATCTCTCTCCCTCTCCCCACTCTCTCCCTCTCTCTCTCTCTCTGTCTCGCTCTCTCCCTCTTCCCCCCTCTCTCTCTCTCCCCCCTCTCTCTCTCTCTCTCCCCCTCTCCCCCCCCCTCTCTCTCTCTCTCTCTGACGCTGTTGGTTTCCCCAGGTGAGGAGCTGCTCGGAGTGGAGGGCAGCAGGTACGTGAAGACGGATGACCTGAAAGACCATGACGACGATTTTCTGTCGCCCAAGAAATCACTGGACTATGAGAGCGGGCTGGGCACAGCGTAAGCGCCGCTGACTGCAAGGCATGGTGGGAAGGCATAGGGGTGGGGGGGCAGAGCCATAAAGGGGCGGGGTTCGGGTAGGGAGAGGGCCACGATAGGCTGTGGTACAGCGCCTGACGAGACCGACCTCTGACCCCCCCTGTTCTGAATAGGGAACCCCACAAAATCAGGGGGGAATGCCAGCACCCTTCCCATTATCCTCTCTGTCTTATTTGGGCTTGCTCTCTCTCTCTGACAGCAACTACTCTCCTGCTATTCCCAGGATTCCCTGCGTCTCCCCGGAAACCGTCATTCTGAAGGAGCATGTGATCGAACAGGTATTAATAGAGCTCCAAGTTTGTCACTCTTTTTGTACATTCTGAATGCGGAAGTACTCAGTATATTTCCCCATGTGTTATGCAGAGTCGCGGCATGGTGATGATATATTTCAGTTTATGGAATACTTTACATTCCCACAGCAGCACACCCCCATCCCGCTTCCGAAGGAATACGACGAGGATTCCCTCATCCCGAGCAGCCCGGCCACTGAGACCTCGGACAACGTCAGTCCCGTGGCCAGTCCTGTCCACACCGGGTACGTTCTGCTTCTGCTGCCTGTATACCATCAATACTAAAGTCCTGCTTTCCTTGGGTATATGTTAACTGCCTCTAAAACATCATTACCGGGTATACGCTATGTTCAACATAGCCATTATTATTAATGTTCACACTGGGTATGTGCAATATTCAGCTGCCCTTTATATACCATTATCACGAAAGTCATATTCATCCTTGGTATAGGCCTGCCCATATACTATCATTATTAGAGTCCTATTTACACTGGGTATGTGTCATATTGAACTGTCTTTGTAAATATTGTAAATGCAATAATGGCATGAAATTCCAGACTATTAATAGTAGAGCCAAAATGGAGGCCGATGGCCCTTTACGGCAGCCTGAGAGGGCCACAGGTGCGCAGGTCTAATGGCGGTGTGACTTTCACGGTTGCCAGGTTCCTGGTGAGCTTCATGGTGGACGCGCGGGGAGGGTCGATGCGGGGGAGCAGACACAACGGCCTTCGAGTGATCATACCCCCGCGCACCTGCGCTGCCCCCACACGCATCACCTGCCGCCTGGTCAAACCACAGAAACTCACCACCCCGCCCCCGCTGGTGGAGGGGGAGGGCCTGGCCAGCCGCATCATCTCCCTGGGACCCGCCAGCATGCAGTTCCTGGGGTGAGTACTAGGGGGCGATGAAGCCAGGGTCAATCACCTATATTGCAAAAACATGTCAGTTAGTTGTAGTAATCAAAAAAAAAAAGAAGAATGTTTTCATTTCTGTCTACAGGGGTCTGTAGCAAATGACAAATGGGTGACCTGGTGTGATGGCTAGAACTGCTGAAAAGAAATCTAATAATAAAAAAGTTACAACTAATTTAGAATGTAATGACATTATTCATATTAGTTTACTAGGGACTTTTGACAACGAAATGCTGTTTTCTTCCCTGCCCCGATAAGCGATGGTTGAGTGGGCCACAGATGTAAATGGGTCTGTAGTGATATGATGTTTGTGTAATGGGGTGTTTATGAACATTCGATGTGTACACCGCTCAGGCCAGTGATAGTGGAGATCCCTCACTTTGCGGCGCTGGGCCGGGGCGATCGGGAGCTGGTGGTTCTGCGCAGCGAGAACGGGTCCGTCTGGAAGGAGCATCGGAACCGCTACGGCGACGACGTTCTCGAGACCATCCTCAACGGCATGGACGAAGGTGAGCGAGGTGTGGCTGGTAATCTCAGCATCCAACGGACTGGGAGTCATGACATCATCACACAGTAAATTATGGATATTCAGCTGAATTTCTGGATAAAAAAAATACCCATAATGATTATTCTTCAATTAGAAAATTAGAGACTTGTCACTTGAATGATGGTGGGCAATTTTTTATCACAAATATGATGATAGTGATGATGATGGTGATGGTGATGGTGATGGTGATGGTGATGGTGATGATGGTGATGATGACAATGGCAGCAGTGATTTTTATGATGAAGATGATGATGATGATGATGGCGGTAGTGTTACTGGTAATGATGATGATGATGATGATTATAATTCTAATGATGATGGTGATAGTGATAATGGGGATAATTATGATGGTGACGGGGACAATGGTGATGAAAATGACTATAATGATAATAATGGTCCTAATGATGACGATGATGATGATGACGATGTCCTTGTTCTTCATCGTGCCTCCTCGCCCTCAGACCTGGAGTGTCAGGAGGAGCTGGGGAAGAAGCGAATCCGCCGCATCATCTCCACCGACTTCCCGCTCTACTTCGCCGTGGTGTCGCGCGTCCAGCAGGAGAGCGATCTGATTGGCCCCGAGGGCGGTCAGCTGACCAGCAAGCTGGTGCCCCTGGTCCAGGCCACCTTCCCGGAGACGGCCGTGACCAAGAGGGTCCGCCTGGGACTGCAGGTGAGGTGGGAGGAGCACCTGGAGGACGATGAGAGGAGGAACATCTCCTGATAGCTAGCCCCACCTCCACCGTTCCCGTTTCTGTTCGCACTGCAAAACAAGTCTTCACAAGTGTTTTAGTCTTTTAATGGGACTTCAAATCCTCTCAAAGAGGACTTTTTTCCTCTCCCTCAAGTTGAAAATAATCACTTGTTTCAAGTTACTTTTTATCTTACCACTTATAACAATAAAATAATGTAAATACGATTTTAAGTCTACATCATATAAGACTAAAATGCTTATTAAGATTTACTTCTCTATTTTTTTGCAGTGTGTTGTTTTTTTTTTTCTTTCATAATCATAAGTCACATCTTCGACTGTCCGCCTTTGTGCTATGAAATTTTTGAACATTGAACAATATTTTCATCATTTATTTTATTTCATACTTATCACTTGATACATATGAAGGGCCAGTTCTTGGCTCTATGGCAGATCAGACAGATTTGTATTGTCTTTTCTATGCAGCCATAGCTCACTGAATTATTTTGATCTTCCTTATATATAAATGAAACTACTTTCTGTTTGTATTAACTATTATTATATGAAATATAGTATCTATTCAATACGAAATATTCTCAAAATGAAGCCTCCCTTGCCGGGCTTTGAATTTAGTTTAAAACATATTTCTCTTTGATATGGAATGGAGCCAAATTAGATAATGTGTGCATTTGTTAAGAAAGAGTAGGAAGACCGTAATGTCTGTGTGTTGATCATCGGTTTTTTTGTATGTGGCCAGGAAATTTGTTGTTTTGGATCATTCTAGATTACAGTGGGCTTTTTCTGTAACTGCATGAATTAAATACTGTAGGATATTCAAGAACAAAATATTGAAGAGATTGACCACAGTAGGAATATGTATTAAACTGTAATATGCATGTATTTTTTGGTGTACTGTATGTCTCTGTTGCCCACTAAAGTAGTCAAGTACACCAGCATAATCCAGTCACATGCAGGGTTATAACCAATATAACACGGATCCAAAATAACAAAAAGAACATATTTCCTCAAAAGAAGACTTTCATGGGACCTAAGTTATGCCATTTATTGATCAGAGGTCCTGGATAGTTATATGGGCCTTGTAGGAATGCTGTAGCTTTGTAAATGTATGACGTTTGCAGGCTCTTTTAAAATATTTTATTTGAATCCATTCTGTTTTCAGTTGGAGAATGTCCTTGTTTTGCTATATTCCTTATCAACTAAAAACAGTATATATGGGGGGAAGGAGTGTACTGTTCAATTTTTCAACTTTGTACAATAAATGAAACATGAGAACCCAACAGTGTTTGTGGCTAGTGTGTACTGGTGCAGCCTGGTACCATGTAGAGACGGGGCTGATGGGTGTTTATAAACTAAGATGTTCTATTCTCTTACATCTTTCCCTGTCATCTTCTTCCTCTCTCTCTCTCTCTCCTTCATTTCTTTCTTTTTCTCCTCCACGCGATCGCTGCCTCCCACGTTCCACCCCTCCACCTGGATTCTGTTCTTTTTTCTCTTCCACTTCCTTTTCTCTCCCTCCATCCTCCATCACTCGTTTGCACCCCTGCCCCCCTCCCGCATATACACCCATACACACTTACTGTAACACACACACCTTTACTGCAACACACACTATCTTACTGTAACACACACACCTTTACTGCAACACACACTATCTTACTGTAACACACGCACACACCTTTACTGCAACACACACACTATCTTACTGTAACACACGCACACACATTTACTGCAACACACACACACTGTCTTTTACTGTAACACACACACCTTTACTGCAACACACACACACACACACACACCCCCATCCCTCATTCCCCTCTTCTCCCTTCCTCCCCCTGTCATTGTGCCCTCTCTCTCCCCCATGGCAGGCCCAGCCGGTGCCGGAAGAGCTGGTGGCGAAGCTGCTGGGGAGCCAGGCCACGTTCAGCCCGGTGGTGACGGTGGAGCCGCGCCGCAGGAAGTTCCACAGGCCCATCGGGCTGCGTATCCCCCTGCCCCCGTCCTGGAGGGAGAGCCCCCGCGACGCCGGGGAGGGGGACACCACCAGCCTGAGGCTGCTCTGCAGCGTCATCGGTACAGTGAGCTAGACTCTGCCGCGTGATTGGTACAGTGAGCTAGACTCTGCCGTGTGATTGGTACAGTGAGCTAGAGTCTGCCATGTGATTGGTACAGTGAGCTAGACTCTGCCGCGTGATTGGTACAGTGAGCTAGACTCTGCCGTGTGATTGGTACAGTGAGCTAGAGTCTGCCATGTGATTGGTACAGTGAGCTAGATTCTGCCATGTGATTGGTGCAGTGAGCTAGAGTCTGCCATGTGATTGGTACAGTGAGCTAGATTCTGCCATGTGATTGGTGCAGTGAGCTAGAGTCTGCCATGTGATTGGTGCAGTGAGCTAGAGTCTGCCGTGTGATTGGTACAGTGAGCTAGAGTCTGCCGTGTGATTGGTGCAGTGAGCTACACTCTGCCACGTGATTGGTACAGTGAGCTACACTCTGCAGCGTGATTGGTACAGTAATCTGGACTCTGTAGCGTGATTGGTGTAGTGAGATTGACCCTGCAGCATGATTGGTACCGTGAGATAGACTCTGTGATTGGTAGGAGAAGAATGTGTGACTGAAGCATTGCCCACATCTAGAAGCTGTATAAAATCAACCAGTACCGGCACTAGGGGACCCAGCGTTAGTGTGCCCCCCTTTTTTCTCCCAGGTGGTACATCCCCAGCCCAGTGGGAGGACATCACTGGCACCACCAAGCTGGTTTACTCTAGCGAATGCGCTAACTTCACCACCAACGTATCAGCACGGTGAGTTGAACAGGCACACACACACACACACACATTCACTCTCTCTCACACACGCGCACACCCACACACTCACTCTCTGTCACTCACACACACACACACACACACACACACACGCTCTCTCTCACACACACACTCTCTCACACACACACCCACACACTCACTCTCTGTCACTCACACACACACTCTCTCACACACCCACACACTCACTCTCTGTAACTCACACACACACTCTCTCACACACACACACCCACACACTCACTCTCTGTCACTCTCACACATGCACACACACACGCATCCATTTCCAGCGTCCGAGCCTTACCTTTTTTTTTTTTCATTTTCTCATCTTTTTACCTCTCGAATTCAAATTCAAGACGCTTTATCAGGCAACTACTATATACCGAAAATACAAAAGTACATTTGCCAAAATGTACAGCAATTCCCTCTCTGTGTGTCTCTCTTTCTCTCCCTCTCTCCCCCTCTCCTCCCTCTCTCCTCCCTCTCTCTCTCTCTCTCTCTCTCCTCTCTCTCCTCTCTCTCCTCTCTCTCTCAGGTTCTGGCTGGCGGACTGTCCTCGTACAGCGGAGGCGGTCTCCTTCGCTAACGTGCTGTACCGGGAGCTGTCGGCGGTCCCCTACATGGCCAAGTTCGTGGTCTTCGCCAAGATGAACGAGGCCCGCGAGGGCCGGCTGCGCTGCTACTGCATGACCGACGACAAGATGGACAAAACCCTGGAGCAGCACGAGAACTTCAGCGAGGTCGCCCGCAGCCGGGACATCGAGGTCAGAGACTCTACTCCCTCTACACTGGCTGCCTGTTAATGGGGGGCTCACTCTACTCACTGTACACACTCTACACTGGCTGCCTGTTAATGGAGGGGTCACTGTACAAACTCTACGCTGGCTGTCTGTCTGTTAATGGAGGGGTCACTCTACACACTCTACGCTGGCTGTCCGTTAATGGAGGGGTCACTGTACACACTCTACACTGGCTGTCTGTCAATGGAGGGGTCACTGTACACACTCTACACTGGCTGTCTGTTAATGGAGGGGTCACTGTACACACTCTACACTGGCTGTCTGTTAATGGAGGGCTCACTGTACAAACTCTACACTGGCTGTCTGTTAATGGAGGGGTCACTGTACAAACTCTACACTGGCTGTCTGTTAATGGAGGGGTCAATGTACAAACTCTACACTGGCTGTCTGTTAATGGAGGGGTCACTGTACACACTCTACACTGGCTGTCTGTTAATGGAGGGCTCACTGTACATACTCTACACTGGCTGTCTGTTAATGGAGGGGTCACTGTACAAACTCTACACTGGCTGTCTGTTAATGGAGGGGTCACTGTACACACTCTACACTGGTTGTCTGTTAATGGAGGGGTCACTGTACACACTCTACACTGGCGCTGTCTGTTAATGGAGGGGTCACTGTACACACTCTACACTGGCTGTCTGTAAATGGAGGGGTCACTGTACACACTCTACACTGGCTGTCTGTTAATGGAGGGGTCACTGTACACATTCTACACTGGCTGTCTGTAAATGGAGGGGTCACTGTACACACTCTACACTGGCTGTCTGTAAATGGAGGGGTCACTGTACACACTCTACACTGGCTGTCTGTAAATGGAGGGGTCACTGTACACACTCTACACTGGCTGTCTGTTAATGGAGGGGTCACTGTACACACTCTACACTGGCTGTCTGTTAATGGAGGGGTCACTGTACACACTCTACACTGGCTGTCTGTTAATGGAGGGGTCACTGTACACATTCTACACTGGCTGTCTGTTAATGGAGGGGTCACTGTACACACTCTACACTGGCTGTCTGTAAATGGAGGGGTCACTGTAAAAACTCAGTCATCAGTAGTAGTCAGTAGGTCTGTAGATCTCTCTGGTGTCTGACTCGCTGTCTCCCCCTGCAGGTGATGGAGGGCATGCCACTGCACCTGGAGTGTTCGGGGAACCTGGTGCCCGTGCGCAAGGCTACCCAGCAGCCTCGCTGTTTCAGCTTCCAGGCCTTCAGAGACAACCGGCTGCCCGTCTCCGTCAAGGTCTGTCTGCCCGGATGTCTGTACATTCCTGTCATTCTGTCTGTCTGCCCGGCTGTCTGTACATTCCTGTCATTCTGTCTGTCTGTCTGCCTGACTGTTTGTATATTCATGTCAGTCTGTCTTTCTGTCTGTCGGTCTGTCTGTCTGTATGTTCCTGTCTGTCCGTCTGTACATTCCACTATCTGTCTCTATTTATGTCCATCTTTTTGTATGGCTGTTTGTCTGTCACGGTCTCCCTTTGTCTGTATGTAAGTGCACAAGAACTTATCAAGCATATTTAATGATTTTGTGGTGTGATTTCAGTCAAAGGTCAATTTAGGCCTCGGTAGTGAGGTGAGTGGTCTTTTTCCAGTCAAGGGATTGGTTGAGGTATTTAGCCAATCAGCAGTCTGAGACCCAATTCTGGGCTGCCTGTTCCCATGGTCAGTGTAACTGACCCCTCCCTCCTCTCTCTGTTCCTTCTCCTTCCTCCCCCTTCCTCCCTCTCTTTCTCCCCCTCTACCTTCCTCTCCCTCTCTCGTTACCTCTCGCCCTCAGGTGAGGGACAGCAGTAAAGACCCATCAGGATTTCTGTCCTTCCTGCGGAAGTCCACCAAGTACGAGGACAGCCAGCATGTGCTGTGCAACCTCAACATCACCATGCCCCCCTGCATCAAGGTACACTTACCTGCACACATCGGAGTAACCTGTACACACACCTGAGTAACCTGCACACACCTGCGTAACCTGTACACACCTGTACACACCTGAGTAAACTGTACACACCTGTACGCACCTGAGTAACCTGTACACACCTGAGTAAACTGTACACACCTGAGTATCCTGTACACACCTGTACACACCTGAGTAACCTGCACACACCTGCACACACCAGAGTAACCTGTACACACCTGAGTAAACTGTACACACCTGTACACACCTGAGTATCCTGTACACACCTGTACACACCTGAGTAACCTGCACACACCTGAGTAACCTGTACACACTTTAGTAAACTGTACACACCTGTACACACCTGCGCACACCTGAGAGTTGCATCAAGCTACACTTACCTGCACACACAAATCTGTGCAGTTTTATATGCTTCATTTGCATGACATACAGAAAATACTGAAATATTGGCAAAAAGTAGGCAATAAAAATAAGACCTGTACACTTTTAAACTCAACTCCTTAGACATAAACAATGATTTATTAAGTTAAAAAAAACGAAAAGATTATAATTTGATATAAATGATAACATCAATAATAAAATAAGTTGAGGTTCACTTTGTGTCTGAAACAGGTTGTGGGGTGTGAAGACCGCAGACGAACTTTGACCCCGCTGGCCCTGAGAGAGAGATATAGCGCCTTGAACGAGCCGGCGATGGGTAAGAGGTGGTCGGCTGAGTGGTGTAAGTTCCCTGGGGAGTGCAGTGATCAGGTATTAAAATGTCCGCTCTCTGATTGGTTCACAGCATCCATGACCGCCATGGAGAGGACGGAGCTGAAGATGGCAGTAATCTCAGAACAGCTGGGTTTGAGCTGGGCAGGTAACGTGTGTGTGTGTGTGTGTGTCTGTGTGTGTGTGTTTGTGTGTGTGTGAGAGTGTGCATGTAACTAACACCTAGCTGGTAGGCCATATGTTGGTTTAGTGGCTCAAAGCACACTTGAACTGCTGCTAGTATATGCCTGGATTTAATAGTGCTGTATCAGATTTTATTTTAATCTGAATACTCTCTCCCTCCCTCCCTCGCCAAAGCATGACAAGGAACATGTGAAACAAAGAATAATAACAGTAATATGATTGTATATAAGAATAATAACGGGATAATATGGTTCTCTCTCTACCTCTCTCTCATGCACACACACACACTCACTCACTCACACACACACACACACTCACTCACTCACACACACACACACACACACACACACTCACTCCCTTGCACACACTCACTCACTCACACACACACCCTCACTCACACACTCACACTCACTCACTCAAACACACACACACACACACACACACACACACTCACACTCACTCACTCACACACACACACACCCTCACTCACACACTCACACTCACTCACTCAAACACACACTCACTCACACACACACACCCTCACTCACACACTCACACTCACTCACTCAAACACACACTCACTCACACTCACTCACTCAAACACACACACACACACACACACACCCTCACTCACACACTCACACTCACTCACTCACACACACTCACTCACACACACACCCTCACTCACACACTCACACTCACTCACTCAAACACACACACACACACACACACTCACACACTCACACTAACACTCACTCACACACACACTCACACACACACCCTCACTCACACACACACACACACACACACACACACACACTCACGCATACACACATATGCACGCACACACAGAGCTGGCGCGGGAGCTGCAGTTCAGTGTGGATGACATTAATAAGATCCGTGTGGAGAACCCAAACTCCCTCCTGGAGCAGAGTTCGGCCCTCCTCAACCTGTGGGCCACCCGCGAAGGCAAGAGGGCCAAGAGTGAGTGCCTGGGACCCTCTCCCACCTCCCCCCTCTCCCCCTGCCCCCTGCCCTTTACCCCTCTCTAGACCATAACACATACATCTGACACATACATAATGCGGTATTACTGTATGCATTACTATTATTAGGGGTGATTTTACACATTAACTGTCGTCCCCTGCCCATCTTATCTCTCCCTCCCTTCCTCCCTTTCTCTCTCTCCCCTCCTCTCTCTCAGTGGAGAGCCTGTACACAGCTCTCAGGAGTATAGACCGGACCGACATTGTCAACATGCTGGAAGGTCAAGGGTCACAGTCCAGGCCCGGGAGCCGTGAGGGGGGAGGCCGCCGTCAAGGCGACCACGTGCTCATTACCAATGGTGAGGCTGGACCTGATGCCTGACCACCCCCCACCCCCCATTCCTCTCTCTCCCCTTACAAACCCCATCCCCCTCACCCCTGCCCTAGCTCTTAACTGCCCTGCCCCACCTCAACCACCTATCCACCAACTGCTCTCCCCCCACCACACCCACATTCCCAAACCCCCTCCATCTCCCCTAACTGAAGGTCAACATTGTGTCTGAACACCCGTCTCATGGCGAGCCCCACAGCCTGTGAACAACACTCTTCTGACATGTTGTGCGAGCTTCGATTGGTTCGGCATGCTAAACGATTCCTTTGGTTACCCTGAAGAGGAGTGCACAGTGTCAGCCAGCTCTGTCTTATCTAAGCCTTTTAGCCTCTCACACTGTGTGTCTATTGTGCTATGGGTTGTATTGGTGTTACTGATATCCAGATTACAATATCAGCACTTTATGAATTTTATGATTTAATATTGGTAATACCGCTACATAGTAAACATAGTTTTCTAAGATGTTTGCGTTTTACATGTCTTAACGTTTTTTATTTCTTAAGGTGCTTTAGGATAGTTTGCAAATGTACATACACATATACATATCAATACCAATTATGGTGTTGACTGGCAGGGACGTGTTCTCTATCCAGACCCCTACATAACTTGATTGATTATTAGGATTTATGAATGAAGAAAAAACTAAATCATATCCAATCGGCTTGTTTGCAATGAACCTGAAATTATGAATGGTTATGAAATCGTGTTAATCCTTTCAATATGAATGAGTTTTTCTTAATCAGATTTTTTTGCTCTCGTTTTAGAATAGTGAACCCTTAGAATCAGACTGAAAATTATGATGCAGCCCTTCAAAATCATTTTTGCTGAATGATGTTATGATGTTAATAAGTTATCCTGAAGTTATACCTCCAGCCCCATAGGTGGCAACGTGTTATATAGTTAGCTGAAAATCTAAGTCAACTATACAAATTGAAATGGGTGGCTGAATAGGATCCCATTCTATTTATTTTAAGGAACTTTTAATTCACCTGAACTCCCCCTAACCCTAACAGCACTGTGTGAAAAGAGGACAAATACCCCTATCCATCAGTTTCACTGCTGAACGCCAGGCAGAGGAGCATTGTGTGCTGTTCTTAAAGCCTCTGACGTGACCTGGCACAAGACTGAACACAAGGACATCGCACACACTCCAACCACACGGCCACTGAACCATAAGCAGTGTCATAAACAACTTTCCATTGGTACTTTTATTATGCATTCTATAGGGAGGCGAAGCGGATGTATTAAGTGCCATTTTAAAAATCTGATCATGATTCTAACTTGATTATATATAAGATACATTTGTGTAATCAGTGGCTTATCGATAGCAACCTGCAACTGGAAAAAAAACCCATGTGCGCAAATGTGTTGGTACGTCCCGTGAAACTGGCCATCCCAGGACAAATAACGTCATCTTTGTTGTTGCGTTTGATACACAAATCTGACCTTCACTCTTAACTTGCTACGTAAAAACCAATGAAAAGCTGCATTGCAATCATTTTCGGATGATCTGGAGCCTTGTACTTTTGTGTTTCTAGAATGATTTAATGTTTCATTTGCTTAGATTAAGTTGTTGTTGTTGTCGTCTATGATGAAATCCGCGAGCACAGCACTTCGCAGTATACCGGAAATTGCATTCAGTGGGATGTCCGCTTTACCTCCCTATTGATACATAATCAAACATTGCTTAGATGATTATGTATCCTGCTCCAGTTAACACTGCCTGCCTATTGGCCGTGTGAAATGCACTTCTGTAAGTCACTTTGAGTAGATTAAAAAAATAAAACATTTTAAGTAGATTTTTTTGGAAGGGGCACTGTTCTGCGTCAACACAACACAACACAGGGGCGCTTCAAGGTCTTATGACGGAGGGAGGGACTTCAGTTCAGTCAGGAAGGGACAACGAGTCTGTCCTGTCAAAATGTGTAATAAATATTCTCCCTCTTTCTCCTCCCCTTACCCTCTTACAGCAAAATCTATTCTTGCTCACGTTACTGTTTCTCGGACCTGGCGCGACACCACCAGTGCGTTCACACGACTTCTCTCTGAATCTCTTGGGAACAACGAGGCTATAAAACCTATGGTCCCAATGGTCTCTTTGCCCTCAGTAGTTCATCAACTGTTAGGAGTCCTCCAGGAAGGGTATCCTGGCCAGGAGGACTCTAGGGTCTTTCTTCATCAAGTGAAGTGTCAAGGTGTACTAACAGACTTAGCAAAACATGCTTCTGAAAAGATATCGGCTTTATAGATGCATGCGTCTGCATCTCTGTGTGAATTTCACGAATCCCCTCAGGACATATCATTGAGTTTTGTTCACGGTATTCAAAATCTCATGATAATTTAAATCTTTATGTATTTGAGTTCCACATTTCAATCTACACCCAAAATAACACCATTATTTGTCAATTTTGTCGATGAACTGCATAAGAAAAAGAGAGTTCAGTTCAGATAAAAAGGACCCACATATACACTCTGTAACCGCCTTATTAGGTAGACCTGTACGCAAATATTTAATCGGCCAATCATGTGACAGCAGCTAAATGCATAAAATAATGCAGATGTGGTCAAGAGGTTCAGCTGTTTTTCAGACCAAATGTCAGAAAGGGGAAGAAATGTTATCAAAGTGGCCATGGAATTATTGTTGCTGCCAGGCAGGGTGGTTTGAATATCTCAGAAAAAGCTGATCTCCTGGGAGTTTGCAGAGAATGGTGTGAAAAACAAAAAACATCCACTGAGCTGCAGTTTTGTGAGCAGAAACACATTGTTAATGAGGGAGGTCAGAGGAGAAGGGCCAGACTGGTCGAAACTGACAGGAAGGTGACAGTAATGCAAGAGACCACACATTACAACAGAGGTATGCAGAAGTGCATCTCTGAATGCACAACGCGTTAAAGTCTAATAAATACCTAATAAAGTTCTCACTGAGTGTATATGTAGTTTGTGCTAATTATAATGCATAATATTATGGATTATAGTTTAAAACTTTGTAATCCATACAAACGTTTTCTCTGTATGTGTATGTCAGACCATGGTCAAATAGGTATAATGAAAGCTTTAACTCCTTTGATACCAGTAAATGTCCCCCAGATTACTGACAATTTCAAACGAGACATCTGTTTTCACCATTATTCAAAATAAATGTGCATATGACATTTTGGTGAATTAGCATGTTACGTTTGAAAATTCTTAGCAATCTGTTGGATTTAATTTTTCAAATTTTACTGACGTCTGAAGAGTTGAAGTGTGTGAAATCCATGTTTGACCTTTGATCCTGGTCTGGTATGCATGAGGGACAGGCTTGTTCCTCTCAGAGTCAGGTCAACGCACTGTTTGTCCCTCCAGGGCCTCCTTCACTTGTTCCTGTGACTCTGTCCCCTCTCTCCCTCTCTTTCTCTCTCTGTCTCTCTGTCTCTTACTCGTTCTCTCTCTCTCTTTCTCTCTCTATTTCTCTTTCTCTCCGTTTTTTCCGGACATGTCATCTGCAGCCTGGCCGCCCTGCACTTCCTCCTCTCACTTCCTCTTCTCCGACCTCTGACCTCATGTTGACCTCATGTTGACCTCCTCTTCTTGGCCTGTCTCTTTTTTCATCTTTACTTTTAACAAACCAGTCGTGCCTTTTTTTCTCTCTTCTTTTTTTGTCTGATCCGTAATCCTCTCCCAACACACCCCCGACAAAACCTGGGGGAGGGGGGGACCTGCCTCTCTCTCTCTCCCTCCCTTTCTTTCTGTCTCTGTCTCTGTCTCTCTCTTTCTCTCTCTAAATAAACCTTTCCCCCTCTTCTTGCCCCGCTGTCCTGTCTGCATGCATGTGCTCGATGCCTTTGGCCTGATCTCCTTGCCCGTATCCAAGGAAATTGGGTGGGGGGGAGGGGGTTCTGAGGTATGAGGAGGAGGGGGGTGACTGTGTTTCTGCCATTGGACTAACAGGCCTGTCTGTGCATGGCATGCTTTCTACTAATTTCTCCTTGTTCTGTGTCTGTTTGTGATGATTCTTTCTTTCTGAGGAAAAAAAGAAAGGCGCTTGATAATATCTGTTTGTTTTATTGATATTGTGATAGGCACATCTGCTGTGCAAATTACTGGTAGCATACCGTGTCTCTACCATGGCACTGTGATGTCATCAACTGGGGACAGACTTTGCTCACCACTTGTCGCGCTACATCTGCCATTAGTGCTGTGTGTGGTGTCTCTGTGTGTGAGTGTGTGTATATATATATATGTGTGTGTTTCTGTATCGTGACCCTTGTGTGTGTCAGTATATCTGTGTTTGTGTGTGTCTATGTGGGTGTCGTGGCGTGTCTCGTGATGTGGGTTCTTGCTGTTTTTATATGTGTGTTTCTGTGTGTATTTATGTGTGTGTTTCTGCGTGTTTCTCTGGACCAGAAATGGCCGTTTGTGCTTCATCTGTGTCCCCTGCTTTTACACAGTCACCCTGCTTCATACGTTCACCCTCCTTGGAGTTTGAGTGGGTAGTGGGTACCCCCTCCCCAGACAGCCACATCACACCCATCAATGCACACATTTATACAGTCAGACAGTATGACTGACTGACTGACTGACAGTTCAAAGAACACATGTACAGACCTGGGGGTTATTTCACAAAGCAGAATTGCTGAGTTAGCTGGATAACTACACCAAGTAAAACCCGGAACCGCTCTTTTAACTTCAGTCCATGTTCCAGATTTGGGAGGGTTCCGTTTTTTTTGCACAGCTAACATACCCAGCTGACTGCGTAATCCTGCTTCGTGAAATACCACTCTTAATCAGACCCTGATATTGAGCCTACATATGCTCCTAAGAACATAATAACATGAACATCATCTGGCGAACAGCTCATCTAGGCCCTCCATGTGCCTGTCACCTACAGGGCATCCAGCACTGTGCCAAGCCTGGATTGCACACCCCCAAAAGTCTCTATCTCTGCCTTCTACCACATGACCTGGCTAGCCATTAAAGGTCAATTCTGAACTCACTTAGAGTGGTAGGATGAAATAGTTCAGCTGGTTTCGCTTTGAGGCTTGTCATTAGCTGGCTATAACCTGTGGTTATTCATTTTTTAACCAGCCAGCTAAGTTGTTGGATGCCTTGTTTTAAGGTTATGACACTGTTTTCACCCCAGGAAAGAGCACACATTTACCTGTGTCCTCTTCCTTTTCCGGTAATTTCATACAGCCATTTGACTGTGGCTTGCTAAGGATGCTACTTGCTAGCTGGCAGCAATAATGTTCTGTTGGAGAGAGTTTGACCAACATCATTTGAAAAATATATAGTGCCCTATTCCTCCACCTGTTAATTGAAAAAAAGCAAGCACAGTCCCACTTGACATGAAGTGGTTCCCATCAGCTGTAATTACATTGTTACTAAAGAATTACAACTGTAGTTATAATGTTATAACGAATGTAATTACTTACATACGTGACTACAGAGCTAGAGCAGTAGTTGTACAAATTTTACCTGCTTGCAAATGTACTTGTAAGTTATTGCCCTTCTCTCATGTAGTCAATTGAAACTACTGCCCCTAAGTTATTTCTGGGATTAATCCAAATAATATCTTGTGAAAAATAATGTAAAAATCACTCTTTTTGAACATCTTTTTACACCGAATAATATTGAATTCTTATTGAATTGTGTTATTACACATGAGTACATTTCCTTCAATATATTACATTGTATAACATGGTTATATATAATCTATAACATGAATATTCATGGGAATGAAACTGGACACACTACATCATTCAGGTTACTTACTGATCTCTGTTCAGTGCAGGCAAAATAAATCACACACACAGGCATACATATGTACACTAATAAACGCACTCGACACACACACATATATGTACACAAATGTATGCACTGTACACACACATATAGACACTATTGTAGACACTGCCTACACACACATGCATATAGACACCTACATACACAAACATACATATAGACATGAATGTACGCACCATACATGTGCATACACACATACGTATCTACAGTATATATATATAGACACCTACATACACAAACATGCCTACATATAGACACTTGCAGACATAAGCACTGTGTACACACGCACACACACACGCACACACACAGAAACACACACATGCACACACACACACACACGCACACGCACACACACAGAAACACACACAGACACACACACACACACACGCACATGCACACACACACACACACACACACTTCGACTGTCCAATGTCCTTCCTTTCTTGGTCCTTTGCCCTTCTCACAGGGACAGTTTTAGAGACGGTGTCACCGCTGGAAGGAAGGGTTCAGGAGGTCCAGTTGCCCAGCTGGTGTCCGTTATACTTAACGCACACTCAGCGATACCTACAGTGCAGCCAGAGTCAAATTACTACCACCCCACAGTCACAAGCACAAGAGCTATCCCTTCCTCCTGTCTGAGTCTCTCTTCCCCCGCTTTACTTTTTCATCAGCTCATTCATTCACACTCTTTCTCTCCATGTTGTTTGTCTTCTAGTTTATATTTACTCCATGGACTCTCTCATGATCTGTTTGTGTGACGTCAATCATGCCACCAGCGTTGTATCTCACATCACATTGCCTTCAAGACTGCAAAACTTATTGCCGAACTACGTTGCTGCAAAGTTACTATTGAATGATTTTAAATTAACATAAGGATGCGACTTAGGTCTAACGAGCTTATTCATTACTTACCTGTGATTTATTTTTAAAGGGAAGAAGAAATATTGTATTGATTGAAGTGTATTATAATAGCCAGATAATTGTCCATCTCTCTGCGTTTTCCCCATCAGCAGCCATTTTTGTTCGGCGTGCACTACCTTTTCTAACTGTTAGCTAATGTTTGCTAACGTTTGTGGCAAACAGAAAAAAGTTTTGGTGAACATTAGCTGCCATCTGAATAAACACCAGCTTCTCATGTTAAGGAGAGAGAGCTTAGCTAAATGTTATTGTCACACCACAGCTGTGTGTTTGCACACTACACACACACACACACTACACACACACACACACACATGCACACACACACACACACACACTACACACACACACACACCCATCTACTCTCACATGTGTGTTTGGTCCCTCTGCAATGTCGTTCTCTAGAACTACAAAGTTACTGTATATGAGTCAGTTTCCCTGCAGTCTAATTTCAGCCATCGGTCATAAATGACATGACTTATTGCCTCCAACTGGAGACTCACCTGCACAAGGTCAGGGTTCACCAGACCAATACTAACTGACTGCTGGTTCATTAGCCAAACACATCCGAAAAAGTGGGTCAGACATATATCAGAGTCAACCTAGTCAGGCTCATAGTACCCTAGGGTTATGAACAGCCTGGTTAGGCTCATAGTGCTGTAAGGCTATGAGCAGCCTGGTCAGGCTTATAGTGCTGTGAGGTTATGAGAGGCCTGAATTAATGAATGTACTGAATGAATGTATTGTGAACAGTGTGTATCAGTTCGTATTTAGTGTGGAGAATTAGACATGTAAGAGTGTGATTGTGGGTCACAAGTTGAGAAGATACAAAAGTATCCTTTAGATTTGTGTGTGTGCGTGCGTGTGTGTGTGTGTGTGTGCGCGCGCGCGCGTGTGTGTGTGTGCATGTGTGTGTCTGTGTGTGTATGCCAGTATGTGTGTGTGTGTCTGTGTGGAGTTCCTTGCATGCCTGCCTGCCAGCCTGAAGACAATAGCGTTTACCAGGCATGCCTTGTCTGCTGAAATGACAGAGTGTGGGTGTATGCGCGGGCGGGTGTGTGTCGGAATCTGTGTGTGTACGTGTGTGTGTGTGCACGTGTGTGTGTCTAGGAGAAGGATTGTATGTGCCGATGCCTTGCAGCCCTGGTTGGCAGCATAACTCCAGCAGTAGCAGTGGTAGTGGTGGCGGTAACACCCAGTCGGTATGGCAGCCCCAGCTGCCTCCGGACAACGGCCATTTTGTGCTGTTCAGCGTGTGCTGCTGCTGCTACTGCTGGTGCTGTTCATTCTGCTGGTGCTGACTGATCTGGCTTCCTAACCTCCCCCCAAAAAAAAGATTCCCACCTTCCTCTTCCCCCTGCATCGCGTTCCCGGGGCCCCTTTCCCCTGCCTCTGGCTCCCCCCCTCCCCCTCCCTGGGCAGGGGTACGTCCCCCCTGGGTTTTTGGGGAGCAGGCGGGGGGGGGGCGAGGGGGGGCCCGTGTCAGTGTGCCTCTCTCTGTTCTCGCTCCAGGTCATGGGCTAGTGCAGGAGGACCTGCTCTCCCCGGCCTCCATGCACTACAGCCTGCCCTCCCCCCTGAGTGGGGAGCCATACTGGCAGGAGGTGTCCAGCATGGACTGCGCCCCCATCGCCACCACAGAAGAAGACACGCTCATGGAGATGTCGGAGGTGCAGGTGTGGCCCTCGGGGGCCAGCCCGTCCCTGGTGGCCGTGGAGGACTCCTCGCTGGAGTGCAGCAACGCCGACGATTCGGAGGGGCTCCTGGGGACCCCCTACGGGACGCTGTGTCGGCCGGACAGCGGGGCGAGCGGCTACAGCCCGTGTGGGGGGGGGCTGAGCGGCTCCATGGAGCTGGTGGAGGCGGCGGACGACCTGCCGGACGCGAGCGGGACCAACCCCGGGCTGAACGTCAACGGGCTGGACGGAGGTCAGAGGTCGGAGGTCGGGAGGTCAGAGGCGGAAGCGGCGGATTTGGCGGGCGGCGGCAGAGCCGGAGAAGGAAAGGGGGAAGGAGGAGGAGAGGGAGGAAGAGAGGGAGAGGGAGGAGGAGGAGTGGAGGGGCGGGGCTCAGAGGATGGCCTTTCTGTCGTTGCAGGACAGCAGCGAGTGTACGCCCGGCTGAGTGAGTCGCCCGGACTGAGCAGAGTCTCCGAGCGCAACGGGGACAGGTGAGGCCCTCCAGGTGTTCCCTCTCAGACCCACGTCACTGTTTTGGATTCAAATCATTTTCTTTCTTCACTTAGTTTTTCTGGAACATGTGTAACAGTTGGAACATATGAAATACTCTCAACAGAGACGACCCCGCCTTCTGGTCTTCTTGGTTGGCTCAGTTGCACGAGGCAAGAATAATCGAGCACAGAAAAGTATTTGAATCCAGGTATTGGTCTGATCTCTCTCACCTAGAAATGAGGTCAATTCCCTGATAATCAACACCAAAAATGCACATTCTGGGTAATGACATCATTATCCACCTTGTTCAGTTGGGTCCAAACCTGGGGTCAGATAGTATTTCTCTAGAATTCCAATACTTTTCTGCATTTGACTAAGCCTGCCTGGTGTATTGAGACAAATTAAATGATCTTACCCACCTGCTCCTCCTTGCAGGCTCAGATGTCACCATGCCCATATTGGTGTTTCAGAAACCAATTACCCCCCCTCCCTGCCCCCTCCCTGTCCCTCCCCAGGTCGAGCAGCGCCTCCTTCCTGTCCTACCTGCAGGACCAGTCGAACCCGGGCTGGCACTGCAGCCCAGACTCCCCTCCCATCTGGGCGGGGCCAAACTCCAGGCAGTGCATAGAGTCGGTGATGTCCTCGGTTCGAGCCGGTGTGGGCGGGGACTCCAGCCAGTCGCACGTATCCCAGGAGTCCCTGCTGCAGCCGGTGCGGGACACGGGACACTCCGAGATCCTGATGGGTCACTTTCGGGGCACGCAGCCCTTCGAGAAGGGGCTGGGCTTCCCCCACCGCGCCTCCGAGCTGAGGGGCTGGGACGAGCCACGCCTCAGAATGCAGGTCTGTTTTTCAGGGGAACCCCAAAACCCCCCTCTCACACCCAGATATTCTCATCTTCAAACACACATGTGGGTAGCTTTGCTTTGGGAAAGCCAGTCAGGTTAACTCAAGTTATCTTAAGTATGAATCCCAAAAGCTTAACCCCAAAACTTCCCCCCTCTCTCACATCCAGCTTCGGTTTGGGAGAGTCCGTAAACTCTCATTTTTCTTACGGGTACCCAATCAACTCTCTTTCTACTTTCCTTAAGTCATCCCATTTCTGAATCCTTAACCCTAACCCTAATCCTAGCACCCAGTTTGCCCTACCTATTCAGTCTCATCTCTTTCATCTTCTCTCCAACCTTAATCTGACTCTGGTATTTAGCAGGTGTTGAATGAGTTGTGATTTCTTGGGGTTGGATTGAGAACCTACAGGAAAGTAGATCTCCCGGAACAGGGTTAGGCAGCCCTGCTCTCGCTGTTGAATGAGGTCTGATTTATAGGGGTTGGAGTGAAAACCTACAGGATGGTAGATCTCCAGTGACAGGGATGGGCAGTCTTGCTCTATGCTCAGGCCACAGCTGAAACCAAGGGGGTAAAAACCATTACATAAACTTCCAACATAATGTCCATTAGCCTCGTATATTACGCACAATAAGTAAATGATAGTGTTAGCAGTAGCAATATTAGTGGTATTACACCCATGAAAAGTGCTCAGAGTGAAGCCAGGGAGACGTCTCTCCCCAATGGGCTCCTGTTCGCACCCTGTGTTCTGCTGATGAGCAGAGCCTAACAAGGACATGAGCGCAGC
The DNA here is from genome assembly GCF_963514075.1 of Conger conger. Classification (NCBI taxonomy): domain Eukaryota; kingdom Metazoa; phylum Chordata; class Actinopteri; order Anguilliformes; family Congridae; genus Conger; species Conger conger. The sequence continues at coordinate 40,248,024 of NC_083770.1, forward strand.
TAGTCTACCCAAATATAGCGCCCTCCCACACCGCCCCTCCCCCACACTCCTCCTCCTCGGGTTGCTGAGCTGCTCTGCCCTGAGTTTGTCGGCACGGCAACGTGGCACAAAAGCACAGATTCTATAGACTAACCAGATACTTCCACCCTCTCTGCTCCTTACCTACAGGAGGTTGTGGTGCTGCATTATAGTGTAAGAATGTCCATGACGTCGTAGAAGGGTACAGCTCAGTTCATTACAGAATGTAAAAATGTTTGGTACATTACCAGAATGTAAGATTGTTTATGTTGTCATAGAAGGGTCCAACACTGTACATTACATTATATAAGCATATTTATGGGTACAGCACAGAACATTACCAGAATGTAAGAATGTTTACGATGACATAGAAGGGTACAGCATAGTACATTACCAGAATGTTATGAGGAAGACTGGAATGGAACTCTTCTGAAACCTCATTGGCTGTGGCCCTGTGAATCTAGCCAATCAAATCCTGTCCATGCAGTACATGAACAAGGGGCAATCGCTATGTAATAGCCTCTGTGGGTGTGGCACTCTGTGGGGCCCCTTAGCGCATGTTAGCGGCATAGCTCAGTGATTGTGCAGGTTGAGTGAACTGCACAGCATGTGTGGCTCAGGTTACGGTGCAGAGAGAGACCAGCGAAGAGCCCAAATCTGCCCCATGTGTGAGAAACCCTATCCTCCACACTGACAGCGGGGGGGGGGGGCTCGTCCCAGGGGAGGCTGCTCGTGTTGTGTCGCTTTGTGCCCTCCCCAACGCTGTCGGTCCTCCGTGTCCTCCATGAGGGCACTGGAAATAGTTTAAATTTTTGTATCAGGCAGATATGCCTTTACTGTCGCAGTGTATGTTAAGTACCGTGCTCAAAGGCACAATGGCAAAGCCCCACGTGGGAGTGAACCCTGCAACCTCTCAGCAAGGCCCGTTCCCTAGCCATTATACTACACTGCTGCCAAGATCGCGTTATACTGAGGCAGTCAGACATAAAGGACACGGATGAGAATAGAAACACGTTTCCCAGCCTGGGGGGTAATTTGCGGTTTTGTTTGGCATTGTGCGTCCTTGTGTGTGTTCATGGTCTGACCGGGTGTTTGGCAGGACGTTGGGACAGGGGGGTGCCCTTCTGTGCTGCAGGGTACACCTGTGTGTGTCACGTTATTTATCTGTGTTTTTGTTAGCTGACACCGAGCTCTGACAAAAGGCAACAGAGCTGGAATGCAGGCTAGCGAAGTTAGCATAGCATGGCGTGCTTAAACTCTACTGACGCCCTTACAAGGAGTTTCCTGTTGGCAGGAGAGCTCGACACGAGCACGCTCATGTTTTTGCGGAAAGTTTTGTATCACTGCCGAAATCTATGAATAAAGTTAAATCACTAGACACCCCAGGACAGATTTAGGGGGTTCCTGAAAGGTAGATTGAGTAGTGATTAGAGATAGAGATGCACCTTGGTTGCTGAATGCTGGAGTGGTAATTATGTGTTTGAAGGGGAATAGCGAATAGGGCAATGCCAGGGGGAGGTGTAGGGTGGCCAGGGCTGTCTCACTGTCCAGCTGAACTGCATCGTGGGCCAGAGATGGAGTCGTGGAGGTATTTAAAGCCGGCAGGTCACATGTGTTAGGGTTTGGGGGGAAGGGGGGGGGTGAGGGGGTTGTTTTTGGAAACACTGAGAGAGACCCAGAGTGAGAAAGAGAAAGAGAGAGAAACTCTGAGGCTGCCGGCCCCCGGATTTGACAGCACGGACTAGCACTACCCCAACCCAGCGGACAGTTGGAGAGAGTGAATGAGAAAGACAGGGAGAAAGAGGGAGAAGGGAAATAGGAGCAAGTGGAAGAGTGCGTGTTCTTGAGAAAAAGGGAGGGAGGGAGGGGATAGGGCTTAAGGAAGGAGAACAAGAGAGAGAGACGAGGGGAGAAAGAGTGGACTCCTTGGAGCCTTTAGCCAGCGTTTTCCTGCTGAGAGACGTCTGTGGGGGCGAGTGTGGGTGTGGGGTACGGAAGTATCCGTTAGTGCGTGTGTCCGTTAGCACGGGTGTCCATTAGCGCACGTGTCCGTTAGCGCACGTGTCCGTTAGCACGCGTGTCCGTTAGCGCGTGTGTGGTTGTCGAGGGTTACCGCGCACGTGTGGTCGTCGTTCGGCAGTCATGTGGGCCCTGTTCACGGAGCTGCTCTTCAGCCTGGTGCTGCTGGCCTTCCTGGTCATCAGCTGCCAGAACGTTCTGCACATCGCCAGCGGCTCGCTCCGCTCCATGCTCACCCAGGTGCACCTGCAGCTCGACCGCGAGCTGGGCGAGGGAGAGGGAGTCGCCGACGAGGAGGAGGACATCACCACACGCGTGGTGCGCCGCCGCGTCATACTGAAGGTACCGCAGAGAGAGAGAGAGAGAGAGAGAGAGGGAGAGAGAGGGAGAGAGAGAGAGAGAGTCATACTACAGAGAGAGAGAGAGGGAGAGAGAGAGAGAGTCATACTACAGAGAGAGAGAGAGGGAGAGAGGGAGGGAGAGGGAGAGAAAGAGGGAGAGAGGGAGAGAGGGAGAGAGAGAGAGGGAGAGAGAGGGAGAGGGAGGGAGAGGGAGAGGGAGAGGGGGAGAGAGAGTCATACTACAGAGAGAGAGAGAGAGAGAGAGACGGGGAGAGAGGGGGGAGAGAGGGAGAGGGAGAGAGAGAGAGAGAGAGGGGGAGAGAGAGAGTCATACTACAGAGAGAGAGAGGGAGAGAGAGAGAGAGGGAGGGAGAGAGAGAGGGAGAGGGAGGGACAGAGAGAGAGTCATACTACAGAGAGAGAGATAGGGGAGAGAGATCATCATACTACAGGTACTGCAGAGAGGTATGGGTGAGAGAGAGAGAGAGTCATACTACTGCAGTTTTCCTTACTAAGGGAGAGGGAGGAAGAGAGCGAGGGAGGGAGAGAGGGACAGAGAAAGGTAAAGGGAGAGTGAGAGGAAGAGAAGGAGTGGGTGATGAGAGAGGAGGAAGAGGGGGAATAGTTTTCGTACCATGGTTGATTCTCGTATTAACAGTGATCATAGTTTTCCAGTAGAGACACTCTTTGGACAGCTCTGTAACATCCTTTCATAAAAGCCTTGATTGAGTACATTACAAATCTTGCTCAGCCTTTTCGATCTGCAGATGAGATTGGCTTTTTTTAAGTTAACAGAATCGCTATGGGAACGTCACCTGCACTTATCACCTATCCTGTGTGTCACTGTAATTTGGACGATGCGGGTGTTCTCTAAACTGTTTTCTAGCATAATTCAGAAAAGGGGATTGTTGGATCATAGGAGGACAGGATGTTTTAAACAGCTGAACCAGTCCCAGTGACTGGCAGTGTTTTGATATGGCTAAATTCTTAGCCTCATCTCTCATCCTGGAGAGCCATAAGGTTTCTTGGTTTTTGTTGTTACTCCGTACTTAACCACAGAATTTAACCGGGTTCATTGGGTCTGAATTTGTTGCTGATTTTAAAGTGGAAATTAAAAACATCATATCTTACGGGTTACCCCCAGCTAGACCCGTTTGCCCTTTCGACAGGATTCCTAAAATAGGATAAAATAGTAATCCTACCCTTGTCTGGACCTTGAATAATATTGTGTCATTCCTGGGTTTGATTATTGAGTTTTAAGGCCTGTTGTTCCCCACCGTGCTGTTGAGTTGAAGTTCTCACAAGTAAACTTGTTAGGCCTGACTTGGTTGCTCAGGGATTGACTGGTCAGGCCTGGGAGTGAGTGTGAATCCTCCATCTGAGACACAGGCCCGGAGTAAAGCCCCTTCCCCGGTTTGGTAACCCCTCCTTTCCATCCCCCAAACCCCCACTGACAGCTGGGCTAGGGTGGGGGGGCTGGTCAAACTGGGATTTGTGGGATTGGCATGGCTTTCCTCACACCACTGTAATACTGTCGTTATTGACGCATTTAGATTTGCTCTTATAAATAGTAGCCACAGTGCAGCTATTGCAGTTATTAAAATAGCCCTTCTATTGTCGTTTAGCTTAATTAGGTTAGTGGGAACAGTGGTGAAAAGCCTCATTACCCCATCTCCCATCCCCCGTCCCACCACCCTTATCTTTCCACCAGAGCCGTCATAGTTTCTCTGTGTCCCGTACATTCAAATTTAGAGTGCTTTATTGGCAGAAATAACAACAAACATTTTCTATGGTATGCTACTGTACAGAATTGTCTATTCTCTCTATCTCTCTGCCCCCCTTCACCCATCTCTGAATCGATGTCAGTCCGGTAACTAATGTGGGGGGGTATTACGCTCTCCCGGGGGGGGTTATTTTAAAGTAGTCTGGATTCCAAACCCAGTCCTGCTCCTGCCCCCCCCCCCCCCTCCATTTCACATTCTCCTCATCCCTCTCTCCATGAGTATGGCTGTGTTTGAAACCGCATACTAGCATACTACCCCTACTAAATTTCACTGTAGTATGAGTATTATGCCGAGTATGCAGTGTCGAACACAGCCCATGTCCCTGCCACAGTGTCTCACCTGGCTCAACTCAACTCGATTCCGTGTGCGTTTCTGGGGTGAGAGACAGAGCATGGCTGCCAAAACATATACCATACAAATAATGTAGAAAAGCAAGGGTACCATTTTAACAAAGACTCCTGAGAGTAAAACTCTGTCATGATAATGATGATGATCTGCTGCTGATGATCTAAAGATGAACGAAAACTCTGGAATGATGGAATTATTGGAGTGTGGCTTGTGTAGTTTTATTTTAGATGAGCTTGTCATTACTCTTTGACCCTCTGACTGTGGCATGCTGGGATATCTGGGTGGGGCTGTAGGCTGTCGTCTTCATTAATCATGGTCAAAATGTTTTAAGTCTAGAAAATGTGCTGAAATATACACTCACTGAGAACTTGACCTGGTCAAGAGGTTTAGCTGTTTTTCCAGACCAAAGGAAAGGAGAATAAATGTGATCAAAGTGACTTTGACCATGGAATTACTTTTGGTGCCATACAGGGTGGCTTGAGTATTTCAGAAACTGCTGATCTTTTCGTATGTTCGCACACAATAGTCTCTAGAGTTTGCAGAGAATGGTGTGAAAAACAAACATCCAGTGAGCAGCAGTTCTGCAGGAAAAACACCTTGTTAATGAGAGAGGTCAGAGGAGAATGGCCAGACTGGTCAAAGCTGACATGAAGGTGACAGTAACGCAAATGACCACGCATTACAACAGTATTATACAGAAGAGCATCTCTGAACCCACAACGCTTCAAACCTCTTAAGCCGATAGGCTACCACAGCAGACGACCAATAAGTCTAAAAAAAATAAGTCTTCCAAAGTGTTCACTGTGTGTATATGTGCAAAGTATTTTTCATAATGTAGGAGTAATGCAAGGTAATGTGGACTCCTGTGTTTGGCTTAAGTACCACAGATCTGTAATGGTCGCAAAAATAGTAGAGTAGTAGTTTTGTACCAGACCCTGTTCAAGATCTGCAGTACAACTGTTACCTTCATTGAGTCAGATTACAGATTTATCAAATATGGCATGGTATAAATTTGTATAAATTTGTCATACAGCACATACTGACATAAAAAATGTACAAAGTGTGTTGCACTATTCTACATTTTGTTACATGGATTGCTGTGTAGAATATGCTTTTGTGTTGCGTTGTGCAATGTTGCTGAATCTTGTTTCAGGTGAATAGATTGTAATGGTATATTCAGTGGTGTAACGGGATCCTAATGTTATGTTGCACTGGATTATCTGAAACATGTGCTGCAATATACACTCACTGAGCACTTTATTAGGAACACCTACTTATTAATGCGATTATCTAATCAGCCAATCGTGTGGCAGCAGTGCAATGCACAAAATCATGCAGATGCAGGTCAGGAGCTTCAGATAATGTTCAAATCAATTGAAATATGTACCTCTATGAACTGTTTTGTAATATTGTCCTAATGTCGTGTTTTCGGAATCAAGATGGCCTGGGCAGTGATGTGGATTGTTGTCCTAATGTTGTCCTAGCGTTGTGTTGCAGGAAGATGAAATGGACTGTGTAATGTTGTATAACATTGTCCTAACGTTCTGTAATGTTCTCATAACATTGTGTTACATTGTCCTAACGTTGTCCTAACATTGTGTTGCAGGAAGATCAAATGGACTGTGTAACATTGTGTAACATTGTCCTAACGTTGTGTTGCAGGGGGATGAGCTGGAAGATCTTCCAGGAGAGCATGTGAGCGAGGAGCAGTTTACCGATGAACACGGAAACATCGTCACTAAGAAGGTCCACTCCCCCATCCATCGCAATGCACCTCTCTCATTCAACACCCCACAATGCACCTCTCTCATTCAACACCCCACAATGCACCTCTCTCATTCAACACCCCTTTATCAAACAAACACACACACACACACACACACACAATGCACCTCTCTCATTCAACACCCCTTTATCAAACACACACACACTCACACAATGCAAGATACTCTGCAGTATTTAGCACACAGCAGGATCTTCAGTGTAAAATCTACTGATTCAGTACATTATGCACTGATAGAGTACTTTTTTATTCAGTGTGGACAGTCGTATTAACACTGAAGACTTTACTTTGTGTCATAGGATGTTAGTGTATCAATAAATGTCTAATTTCTTTTGATAACATGTATTTGGTTTCTCCAGAGTCACAGATTTACTGTTACACATTTATTCGCTCCTGAAGGTTGTGCTGTTGCATTCTCTGGCATCGGGGATCCCTCTGTAGAACGCATCAGTGATGACATTAACAACAGCAACCACCATCACACCATTACGTTACAAATCACTATGGTCATCATCATCACCATTTAGCATGGGCATCGATGTCACCACCCTCATCACCTCTGTCACCGTTAAGTGATTAACAGTAATAACACTTTGTAGAACACGCTGCCAAACACCAGGCCTTGTGTTCCCGAGAGACTTCCAGTGAGAGGTAGAGTTTCAGTGGGCCTGCCCACCTGTGCAGAGTGCTGAGGGTGGCATCCAGCTGACCCCCCTCTCTCCCTCCCCGCCGGGGCAGATTGTGCGGAAGGTTGTGCGGAGGGGAAAGGGCTCGGTGTCGGAGGGGGGGCAGGAGGTGACGGTGGAGGGCACCCTCCTGGATGCTGAGGAGCTGGAGGAGGAGGCCGAGCAGCTCATCAACTACGCCGTTCTGGGCCGGGAGGCCGACAAGGTGGGCCAGAACCAGAGCTGAGCCGGGCCCATCCGGGCCCAGCCGGGCCAAATCGTGCTGACGCGGGCCAAACCGGGCCGAGCCAGGTCGAGCCAGTTCACACAGGGCCAAACCAGACTGAGCCGGACCAAAACAGGGCAGAATTGGTGTAAAATGGGCCAAACCAGGCCAAACCAGGTTAAACCAGGCTAAAGCAGACTGAACCGGGACCGATCCCAAGTCACCCAACACAGGCAGGGTTACTCTACCCTATGCAGGTGTACAGTGCTCCATAGGGGGCTCGCCTGGGGAGCCGTGCTACCATAGGCCTGGTGCTCTGGCCTTATCTAGACTGAGTAGGGCTGGGTTGGAGGAAAGGCCTCCATCCAGAGAAGGGCTGATTCAGCCCCAGGGCCCTGTTAGCTGGGGCTATGCCTGGCCAGCCTGGGAGTGTAGGAGAGCAGGTTTGGGCTCGGCTGAATTTAGGAAAATCAGGTCTGTTTTAAGACTATGAGTGTATAAAATTAGCTTTGAATCGTATTGATTGACAACAAAGGGTCTTACTCAATAGGTGTGTAGAACAGGGTCTTATTCGGAATTTGTCCACATAATGATTATTTCAACATGTCTGAAAGAGTGCTTTCTTAGCTGGTGTCAGTATGTTTAATTGAGTCTTACTCTAAGTGTTTCAAGTGCATAAAATAGTATGTCTTATCATGCAGCTATCAGTCTTTCTCAGGTATCGCTGTAATTACTATTACTCATCTGGTAGTGTTGTGTAAAGCATGTTTTACTGAGGGGGCATCGGTGTGTAACATAGTCAGTCCTTGTGGATATGAGTCACGGGTCAGAACCAGATCGGAAACTGAACTCAAACTGGACTGTGGTGTGAGAGTGGCCTGTGCATGGAGGAAACCGGACAGCACCCCCTATAGGGGCGAGTGTGTAACTTAGCATCCCCTCCCCCGACCTCCATTAGCACTGTGTCCCCATCCCCGCTGCATCTCTCTCACCTGCACTCTGCTTACCTGTCCTCCGTGTGTCCCCACCCCCCCCCCGCAAGCAAGAACCAAACGTGCCCTCAGAAACGCCGCTCATCTCCACGTTAGCATGACTGTCGCCCCGACAGAGACATGCTGCAGAAATCCCCATCTCACCCCAGTCAGGTGGGATGCATTTCGGCCCGATGCAGAGTAACACCTGCTAGTCTGATGCGTGATACACTGGGGTCCAGGTTAATTCCTCGTGTTTGGAGTTGGTTCTTGTGCGTGAGCCAAGCTGTTGTGGTGTGTTGTGTTGTAATGTGATGTTTTGTGTTGTGTTGTGGTGTGTGGTTTGTGTTGTGTTGTGTAGTGTTGTGTTGTGTTGCGATGTGATGTTTTTCCCCTTGTGATGTAGTAACTCTGTGTGATTGTGTTATCTGTGTGGCTGCCGCCCACTTTACTCCAGGTGGGGCTGACTTCTCACCCCTGACCCCTCACCTCTGACCCCTGGTGTGTGTTACTAATCCAGCAGTGCATTCTGTATCTCTCTCCGTGTCTCTGATACCTCTCCACTTTTTCTTTTCTGTCTGTCCTCCCTCCCCCTCAACCTCTTTCACTCTTTCCTTAACCACCCTTGCACTTTCTCTCTCTATATCCACCTCCTCCTTCTCACTCCATGCTTCATATTGCCTCTTCTTACCCTCTCCATCCTTCTTTTCTCATTTTTTCTTCTAATTCATTCCTTCTGCCCTTCCCTCTTTCCGTCTTCTTTTTCCCCTCTCTCTCTCTGTCCTCTACCACTTCATCCCCATCCTTCTCTCCCATCCCAATCTTCTTACCTCCTACCTGTCCTCCTCTCTTCTTCAATCCTCCCTTGCCGTCCTGTTCTCTGTCCATCTAATCTCCCCCCCCCCCTTCCTGCTGTAGCCCGATTTTGTGGACATGAAGAAGGGGGCTCAGATAGTGAAACGGGCCAGTCTGCGGAGAGTAAAGCAGTGAGACAGACTGACGCGTCCCCGCAGGTACGGGACAGACGGACACGTGGACTGACACATCCACCGACTGAAGGACTGACACACTGATGGACTAACTGACCAAGTCTCTGACTGACTGACCAACAAGTGAAGAGAACCTGTCATACCCTGCTATTACCTCATACTATTTGATTATAAGTGTATTCATGGCTTTACATAGTATGTGTGAGAGCAACTGCACCATCCGTCAGTGTAAGGGAGGGAGAGGGGTGGAGAGCATGGACTATTTCTGTGTGGATTGGAACACGCTGTAGGACAGGGGTCTCAAACTCCAGTCTCTGCAGTGTCTACAGGTCTAATTCCAGTCCTGCAGGGCCCCAGCGTCTGCAGGTTGAACTCCAGTCTTGGAGGGCCACAGTGTCTGCAGGTTTAACTCCAGTCCTGGAGGGCCGCAGTGTCTGCAGGTTTAACTCCAGTCTTGGAGGGCCACAGTGTCTGCAGGTTTAACTCCAGTCCTGGAGGACCATAGTGTCTGTAGGTTTAACTCCAGTCCTGGAGGGCCGCAGTGTCTGCAGGTTTAACTCCAGTCCTGGAGGAACATAGTGTCTGCAGGTTTAACTCCAGTCCTGGAGGACCATAGTGTCTGTAGGTTTAACTCCAGTCCTAGAGGGCCACAGTGTCTGTAGGTTTAACTCCAGTCCTGGAGGGCCGCAATGTCTGCAGGTTTAACTCCAGTCCTGGAGGGCCGCAGTGTCTGCAGGTTTAACTCCAGTTCTGGAGGGCCATAGTGTCTGTAGGTTTAACTCCAGTCCTAGAGAGCCGCAGTGTCTGCAGGTTTAACTCCAGTCCTGGAGGGCCGCAGTGTCTGAGGACTGGAGTTTGAGACCCCTGCAGTAGACCTCTGCATCAGGAAGTGAAGTATTTCTGTCGCAAAGGGTGTCTGCTTGTCAAATTGAATGGAACATGGTGGGTGTTTGTGTGTGAAATTGAATATGACTCCAGACATTAGCATGTAATATATGGTCCACCTCAGTTGCTGCTCAGTTGTCAGTGTGTTGAGACAGGCCTTCAGTGCAGAACTCGGGTAATGAATGTCAGTGTGAAAGCTGCTTGAGAGGTCTATTTTGGTACATAGCCGTGTGTATGATCTGAGGGAGTGTTAAGGTAGTCTGGGACTCGTGATACACACACGACTCTCTGGATTTTTAAAAGGTATCCGAGAGGCAGCTCATTACGTGTCACTATACACCCAGTCAAAGTTCAAAGGTCAAAGTTTGAAAGCCACATTTGAAATGTTGATAGTCTGGAGCAGCTGTGTGCATGTGTCTGTGTGTATGTGTTTCTGTATGTATGTCTGTGTGTGTGTGTTTCTGAATGTATGTATGTATGTATGTATGTCTGTGTGTGTGTTTCTGTATGTACACATGTGTGTGTTTTTGTGCATGTGTATTTGTGTGCGTGCTTGCAATCATATTTATGTGTATCTGTTTGAGTGTGTATGCATGTGTGTTTGTGCTTGCTTGTGTGTTTGTGTATGTGTGTGTGTTTGCGTGTTTGTGTGGTTGTGTGTGTTGAAGTGTCTGAGTATGTGTCACACAGGCAAAAATATGACTAAAATCAGTTGTATAAAGGACTTTAAAAGGCTCTAGATATGTGGGGTATTTCCCCAGCGGCTCAGTGGACAGTATGATTACAGACTTGCACTGTGTAACAATAAGAGTGGCATTAATGGAGCTGAGGTTTGGTAGCACTTAACAGACTTGCCTGGTGAAATAACAGCAGCATGGTCTCTCTAACCTGTGTATGATCTGTGGAGCTTGGCCCAGGTTTTCATTAAAGAGCAAACACTGGATTTACATGGGGGGGTCGTACAGTGCCAGAGATATCAGACCTTGTGCTGGTGACAGTAGCCAAGGGCATCTGTAAGACAAGCCTCCTCAGTCCCCAGAGATATCAGCCTTCATCTGTGTATCCCCCTTATAGAGTCTGACTTGGCATTTTATCTATCTTTCCCTCTCACTGACTTTCTCACTCCCTCTTTCTCTTTCTCTCCCTTTTCCTGTCCCTGTTCCTCACTCACTCTCTCTCTCCCTTGCTTTCTCTCTGTCTCTCTTTTTCTCTCTCTCTCTTTCTCTCTCTCTCTCTCTCTGTCTCTCTTTTTCTCTCTCTCTCTTTCTCTCTCTCTCTCTCTCTGTTGGCTGTCCACCCAACCCGGTTTCTTGCACTGCGTCTATTCTCATTTGACTCATAGATGTGTGGGTGTGTGTGTGTGTGTGTGTGTGTGTGTGTGTGTGCACCTGTGGCATGTGTGTGTGGCTAACTCTCGATCAGATTCCGGTCCAGATTCCGATCAGATCAGATCTGTCTCAGATCCCGGCACACTGAGGCCGGAGATCCGAGACAACCGCTCCGAACCCCGCCAGACAGAGGTGATCTTTCTTTTCTTCAGCTCCTCCTCTCTCTCTCTCTCCCTCTCTCAGGAACTGTCCTCGACTCCTAAACCATCCCTCATCGACACATGACAGGCGCCGGGCTGACGAGACACGGGCGACTGCAGAGAGAAACGGAGACGGAAGAATCAAACGCCCGGAAAAAAAAAACCCACGACGAAACCCAACGACGACACAAACAGCGACTCGGCAACGACGGTGGCGGTTGTCATGGCGATTTTGAGTAGCAACACATTGAAAAAAAAAAAATGGGGGGGCAAAAAAAAGTGACGAGGATTTACTCATAGTTTTCTTACCTTTTTTTAAAAACAAAAACAAAAAAAAAACAACAATGACAACAACGACATAGGCATAGAAGCATGATTTCGTATAAAACAAAAACAAACTAAAAAAGCAACAAAAATGTGCTTCCTGTTATCTCTTTATCAGCATGAAGAATGCTGCAGCATGTCCTTATCTAGTGGCTGAAGGGGTATGAGGGGGGGTGGGGTGGGGGGTTGTCCCAGGGCACTGGGGTGGGTTGTGGGCATTTAATTTGGGCTGGGTGAATTTTAATTATCTCAAACAGGAGGGGGTACCTAACTGAAAACGGGGGGAAAGCGAAAATGTACGGATTAAGGCAGCCCTTTCACCCCCTCCCAAATCCTGACCCCCCACCCCCTATAACCCTGACACTACCCCCCGCCTGCACCCTGCCCGAGATCCGTGTGATACGGAACGCCTCCGGCTACTCTCGACCCATTTAATCGCACTGGCTCGTTCGCTCCATCCAGGTATGGTTATTGTACATAATATATGCACTAAATGCTATGTGAATGTGTGTGCGTGTGTGCGTGTCTATGTCACAGAATCTACCCTGCGTGACACTGCTGCTGGCTCAGTACCTACCGTACTCTTTCCTGGTTTCTCTCGTTTGGTTAAATATATGCGTATATATCCTAAGACTGCTCTGTGTGTGTATGAGGAAAAAAAACTCAACTTTGTTGTCATTCTGCCTATGAGTTTGTATGTCAGTTTTGTTTGTGTGTGAGGGTGTTTGTTTTTGGTTTTTTTAATGTTCTTGTTTTTTTCCCCCTGCCCCCCTTGTTCCCTCTCTCCCCACCCATCCACCATGCACACACCCCCCCCCCCCCCCTCCCTTTTGTCCTTCGGGATGTTATTGGGTTCCAAAGTGTCTCAAGGTTTGTTGTGTTTTTGCAAAGCTCCCCCTGGCTTCTGGTGCCGCTTTGTTTTACAGCCTCCCTCACAACCGTACCTGTGCATCTATAGTTCTGAACACCCCCACCTGCAAAGTTCTCCTCTTTTACTCCCAAATGCAAAGATGGTCCCGTCACAGAAGACCCCCCCCCCAGACACACACACACACGTAGACACACCCTCACACATGCACACACTCACACGCGCACACACACTCCTGCATGCACACACATGCAGACACACACACACGCACGCGCTCACACACACGCAAACACACATACACATCTGCACACATCTATGCCCTCCACCGAAATCACCGTGTCTTCCAGGGTCCTGTGACCCAGCTTCTCGCTGTGAGCTCACTTGTCTGCAGTGCTTTGTGGAGTGGCGCCCCCCTCTGGATGCTTCACGCCATTGCCCTGGCCATGCACAAACACTCTTCTTTCTGTCCCAGTGGCTCAGCTTCCGGTCGACTCTCATTCTCCATCTTTGCTGGTGCAGTACCATCGACTGCCATAGGAGGGAGCCCTAGAATCCTGCTGCTGGCTCTAAAGATCACAGACCAGCTGAGCTCCTCCAGGAAAGACAGAGCCAACCTGGACTTCTCTACGTTAGCGAGCGTCTCTATGTTGGCGAGCGACTCTCTGTTAGCGAGCGTCTCTCTATTAGCGAGCGTCTCTACGTTAGCGAGTGTCTCTCTGTTAGCGAGAGGTTCTCCGTTAGTGAGCGTCTCTACATTTGCGAGCGGGTCTCCGTTAGCGAGTGTCTCTACGTTAGCGAACATCGGTTGTGGTTCAGTGGTTCCACACAGACTCAGTTGAGAGGGGGGAAGCAGAAAGCATATGTTTTTTTGTTTTTTTGGTCGTTTTCTTTATGAATTATTGCAGCTCTCTTTCTTAACTCCACTCAGGGGCGGAGTAATGATAGAGCCACTAAGCACTGTGATAAAAGACCACAACACTGACCCCACCCCAAAAACTACCCCCCACACCCGACACCCAACCCCCAACCCATCTCCATCCTGTCCTCCAGATACACCCTCTCTCTCTTTCTCTGCCTGCCGGCATCCCCAAATTTACACACCCCTCGCTCCCTCCCTCCCTCCATCCCTCCTCTGTTTGGTGGGGGGGGGAGAACCAAGCCAGATTCTTCTCTTTCAACAACAGCAATAATATTTAAATTATATTCATATGTGGGGAAGGTGGGGGCTTGGATGTTAGCGTGTGTGTAATGTGTGTTCAGAGGATAAGAGGGGTTGCAGGATCTTTGCTCACACACATATACATGCACACGGACACACACATTCACACACATATACACACACACACACACACACACACACACACACTATGAGCTTCCAGTCTTGACTCAAACCAGCCAGACTTATCATAGTAGACCCTTAATTCTGGACATAAGGACAGTTTTTACTTTCACAGTATTTGTGTGACTAGAGGGACAAGACATTCAGGACCTCTCCAGAGATCTGGAAATGTGTGGAGTTCAGGATGTATCACAGTGAACCCTAAGTTTCTACCCTCACACACGGGCCACAATGTGAGCTACCTGCTTTTAAGGGTTTTGGGAGGTTTTTTGTTGGTTCCTTACCCCAGGTTGACCTGCTTCTGCATCCCTGGGGACTTCGATGTGTTTCTCCCTTGTAGGTTTTTGTGAAGACTCTCCCAATATCTACATCATGATGTAGCACTTCCTCCTTCTAGTTTTCTTCTATCTCATGTAGCCAGAGTTTTATATGTCTATTGTAGCAGTGTACACAGACACACAGGTACACAACCACACACACACGCCACACACACACACGTGTGTTCTCACCCATAAAGGAATGTAGTGCACTTATGATAAGTGCTAACTCTCAGATTCAGACGAGTAGCCATTTCCGAACCATTGTTGTTTTCAAAGCCTTAACATACATAAATGTGTCAGATCGAGGGCTGTTCACTACCTCTGTACATGCAGGCTGAGTCTGCAAGCAGAGCGCAGTTTGAGTTTGTTTGCATGTGTGTGCATGTGTAAATGCATTGGACAGCGCCCTCTTGTGGCTGACTGCAGTAGCGCACCTGGAACAGAGGCTATGAAAGCCACAGGCAGGTACAGGTGTGGGGCTAATGCAGTTGCATCGTACCCTCCTGTCCCAGAGACTGAAACGGCACATTGAAGCAATGGCTTAGAGCCAGTTCCTCAAACTGTACGTTATCAAATATTACATTATTATTGGTGCTCCATATCAGTCCTAGTCATGTTGTCAGAGACCAGCGTTGATATGGTGAACGCATGAAGACGTTAATAAAACACTTGCAGCTAAACCATCTGACAAATATAAGCACATAAGAATAGTCCCTCTGATTGGTGTTAATCAGAGCTCCTGCTGATTTAACTCTCACGGGTTTGTTTTTTGTGTTCTCGCCTGAAATTGGAAGTGGCAGGTTCCCTGCCTGTGTTCGTGTCGTTCCAATGGGTCTGTTTTTGGTGGTTCTTATGTTTTCCTGGGGCTCTGAACCTGTGTTGGTACAGCGGCAGTGCATTCTGGGTATCATACAACCGTACATGCAATGTCAGGCCATGTGTGTGGGTGTCAGTTATTTTTTTGGCCTGTCTGTCACTCAGGTTTTAGCTACTGTGGGGAAATTGACAGATATCCTTCTCACCCCCAACCCCCCACCCAACCCCACACTTGATGATGTCATAAGAAAATTAGAAAACATGGGAGGGGGGGTTGGGAATGTTGGGGGATGATGTCAAAGTACTGACGAAACCAAATGTATTGTGTAAGTTGAAAAACAAAGGTGAAAACTGATTGATGGCTGAGTTGTAGCTTTTCAATGGTTGGGCTGTGTACTTTTCTATTGATTTTTGTTTGTTTATTTCTTGTTCCTTTTTTCGATGGGATTTTCATTTTCATGTAATCAATTTGCAAACAAAAAATTGAAGGGACATCAAGTCCTTTCTCAACTGGGGGACAGGAGGGAGAGAGAAGGGAGATGGGGTCTTGGAGGGATGACCGTCTCAAACCTCCCCTAAACTCCTGAGACATTGAGCCGGTCCAGAGCCCCTCACACAGCAATGGTCCTACAGGAAGAGTCCATCTGAGTGAAAGAGGAGGGGGGAGGGGAAGAGTGAGTTGAGGGCTCCAGATTATTTCGATGAAGAAGAAAAAAAACAAAAAAACAAAGAAAGAACCTTGAAATTATGATAATATTATAAACAAGTTCCTGCAAAAATATTAACTTGCAAAAACTAGAGTTCACTTATACTCCTTTAGAATGGATTGATGACATTATTAACGCAATAGCATTATACTCAGTACTACGGAATGCAACTGCGCACATGCACAGAAAAATGTTTTTAATATAAATATATATAAATATATGAAAAATATATATTTCATTAGAATGCTATGCACCGTTACTTGCTATCTGGGACTAGAGTTATGTTATGGGTGTACTTTTAGCATCTTAGCTACCAAGAGACTATTGAATTATGGAAATGTCTGCAACCTGTGAAATTATAGAGGGCTTGTAGGCATTTTAACTTGTTTTATTTTCATTTTTTATTGTTATGGAGAGGGAAAAAAGGAAAATATATACAAGCCTTTCAGTCGGATTCAATCTGACATGAAGATATGTGTAGATAATTTACCCTGTACACCAGCTCAAATCATTTACAGAAATTAATAAATAAAGAAAATGAAATATTTTTTACAGTCTTTTGAGGTTTTATTGTGTGTGTTTGTGTGTGTGTGTGTGTGTGTGTGTGTGTGTGTGTGTGTGTGTGTGTGTGTGTGGAAGGGGGGAGGGGGGGTAGGTGTGCATATATGTGTGTGTGTGCATGTGTGAGAATATGTGCCCTGTGTATCTGGTTTTCTGTGTTGTTTCAGCATCTGTGACTCAAGTTATTGATTAGCTAAACCATTCACATATGTCGTTCTAAAGGCTTTAACTAGCTACTGACTGACAGGAAACTGCAAATATCTGCAGACACTGCGGTCTTCCAAGACTGGAGTTAAACCTGCAGACATTACATTACATTACATTACATGGCATTTAGCAGATGCTCTTATCCAGAGCGACATACAATGAAGTGCAAATCAAACACAAGTATGAGTGCTAAGAGGACCTGAGGACAGTACAGTTCCGAGTCCTCGTGTAAACACAGATAATCAGAACCCTTGAAGAGTACAATCAACTTTCAAACTAGCATACCACAGTTGGCAGCTAGAATACCCGGAATACAACAATAGGACTGGACTGGAGTTAAACCTGCAGACACTGGGCCCTCCAGGATGCATACACTAAAGTTGAATTTTCATTTATATTAGTTTTTTGTGGCTTTATGTTTTCATAAGTAAGGTTAAAAACTACAAATGCCAACCTGCTACGGAAAACAACTATATAAACTACCGATAGGGGACGACATTGCCATCTTTCCCCCCACAAAAACTGTTCCTGGCTTCCTGCGTTGCTTGAGTGTGTGGTGCGAGGGAGAGGGTTTGGGAGCGTGCTGAGGTCTATCACAAGAGCTTGGCCTGTTTTGTTGGGTTGCATGGAGGAATGCATGAAATGCTAGCATTGTTTGTAGCTAGTATGCGAATATTTATTTTATTTTTGTAAATATTTCCAGCTTAGTAGCCAAAGAAGCAACAAGATAAAGCAATCGCATTGAGTGCGTAGCTCACCGAAATTCTAGATTTCTTAGACGCAGGACCATTCAGTTATTTGAAGGCGCTTATTGATCTCAAACGTAAATCTGAAGATGTCTGCCGATTGTCAGAAGACCACATGCAGGGCAATCCCAACTAGACGGGTGACTATAAACGACGCGGCTCACCTGCCCCATGATTACTCCACAACTCCGGGAGGAACATTGTTCAGCACGACCCCGGGAGGTAATAATACAGCTAAGCGAGTTAAAACAATGATTAAAGAAGAACTAATGTCAACAACTCGAAAAGCATGCAGTGTCACTTCTGTTTCTGTTGAAATGCATTCATGAGCTGAAGGGGAAGCGGTGTTGATGGGTCTGGTCTGGTTGTTACAGACTCACTGTGGTCCATGCATCGAGCTAGCTGGCTAACAAAGGAAACGGGGCATGCTAAGCTCGTCGCTTGCAAGGCTTTATATTCATTGTACTTGGTGCTAGCAGCCGAGCTACATTCCATTGCTACTGTAAATGTACATCATGATGGTTTTTGCGTTGACTCTTGTCTTTATTGTGTTACCGTGTTGTTGCATGTGCTGCTACTTCCGTGCTCAGAGATTGGTATCTGGTTTTGCAATAAAGGTTTGTTTGCATGGGAAACCTTGGTAGCGTTAGCTAACTAGTAAAAACACTGACTAGCAACGCAAGTTACAGAAACGTTAGCCGATAGCTTTTGGTTAAACATTAAATTGATAGGCTAACGTTAGCTAACTGATAGCTAGACATGCCCTATTGTTTTGTTTGCGCTAGCTAGGTAGATGTCAACCAGAATTGACCATTGGACTGTATAATTACAGTTCAGTTGTATTACCACTTTGCATGTTAGCCCGTTATCTCGTTAAGTAGAAGCTAAAGTGAATACTATTTTACGCACACACGTATAATTGTGAGGATGTAAGTTAACATTAAGCTTGGCAGCTTTAACTAGATCACTGTTGACACGCAGCGTTGGAATCATGCCAATTGGCTGCATGGCTAGTTAGCTGTAAAACAATGTAAAAATATAGGAGAATGATGCTGGGAATGAAAGTCGTCTGAGAAAAGTACAACCGCAGCTAATCCCATCCTTTATTATTTGGCTCCATATTGTACGGTTACTTCACTGTAAACAAACAACAAGAAGTCTCGTTGATCTCTGCCCTCACCTGATCTCTCCCTTGAACTCCAACAATCGAGACAACAATTGAGAAATTGAACATTTCCGTCTGTGATTGCGTGCACACTTCAGTTTGGAGCTCCCTGTTCCTCATTCCTGTTCCTCAAGGGGTAACGGGCACGTTATTTTATTATGGAGCTATCTTTTCCCTCATTATAGCCTTTTCTTACATATACATGCCACGCACTGCATTTGACAATTAAACAAACCAGTTGTATCCATACATGATCTTATATATGATGTGTGCACACCGGATATGCTACTTAGTAGTTTCAGATGGGGAGTCTTGCATGAATTGCACAAGTTGTTTCTAAAGTGGAAATATTCATACAGCAGTCTTCCTATTTCCTACACAATTGAGAGAGCTATGTGAGAGGTGGGTTGATATCAGAACTGATGGGGGACCTGCGCTTTTTTGTATGTTGTGGTTCTCCGTGCGTACCTCGCTTTCACGGCAGGGCCCTTCACTTCCCGGATTTCAACCAACCACACATTTTGTTTGTGTTGAATATAGAACAGTGACACACTAATCTCCTGAATCAAGTACGCAGTGTCGTTTTTATCCGAGCGCCAGTACACAAATCTGATATGCTTTGGTACGAAACCTACGCTGTCACGAAGTCTCGCAGAGACGGAACGGGGCGTACTTTTGTTGTTTTTTGCGAACTATTTTTAGCCGCATAGAGAATGATTAATTGCTGATTAGATGGCCTGAATGGGAAAAGCAAACCACTGAACAGGTGTTGTTAGTGAGTCTGCTGTAGAGAGATTTGGCTGGGCGCCCTGTCGGGATGCGTGGGAGCTCTGGCAGAGAGCGTCGGCACAGGTGTTGGTCCTCCGTCAGGTGAGGCAATGGGCTGCACTGACACAGCATTATTCCCAACCTCCTTTCAGATCGTGTGTCTGTCCACAGAACTGGTTTTGATCTCTTTCTCACACACTCTCACCCCCACATATGCGCGCGCGCACACACACACACACACACACACACACACACACTCGCACTCACTCAGACACACACACACACACTCACACTCAGTCTCCCATGCACAATGCACACAAACCCACATTCTCACACAATACACACACACACACACAATACACCCACACACAAACCCACAGGCGCACAAGCACACACACGCGAACATGCACACCCACACACACAATACACACAATACACACACACACACACACACAATACACCCACACACAAACGCAAACACACACGCACATATATACACACACTCACACACACAGAGCTCTGTGCATGCCGGGTTTGGAGGAGCAACCTTAATTTAATGTGGACTTTCCAGATACGACACCCGACACACCCTCTGATTGTGAAACCGGGGCACGAACAGGCAGTTTGCCTCCAAAGCGTGACTCAAAATCATGTATTTATAGGGAAGTTGCATAATTCTCATAACAGGTCCCCCACCCTCCAAGCTCTTGTTTTTTCCCCCTCGTATCAATTAAGCTTTCATTTCTGCTCAAGAGTTTGAAATTATATTTACTGTACTGCTCCAAATTTTGATTTTGGGATAAAGAAACGCACACACAAAAACCTGTGGAAGATGCTTGGTTCCAAGAACTTTAGGATCAGAAAAAGAACTGCTTTTGGAGCATCTTGTGGGTGTGCAAATATGCTCTTTTCCCATCCAAGCTTTGGTTTGCGGTATTCAATTTGTCATATTGGGCTACAGGCATATATTTCACCACACTGTGGGACTGCCGGTAGCTGTTTGGTGTTGGTGCAGATGGTTCCTGGAAGGATGGGGTTTGTGCTATTTTTGTTCCTACCAATTACCACAGGTTTAATGATCTAAACGCTGGAAACACCCACCAGTGCCCACCGTAAGACTGCTGTGTTAGCCCGGAGTGAAACATTTCTACCAGTGATACCAGGGCAATCCGTCGCTCACAACTTTATCTGAAATGTCAGATAAAATAAACAATTAGGCTCATTAAATAATTAAGAGCCGATTCGGTCTAGCAATCCTGTCCTTGTGTGCTGTGTTGGACCCGCCCCTTTATTCTGATTGGTTCCCGCAGACCCAAACAAACTACACATGTAGAATGTTTGTGCAGACATGACCACCCAAAGGTCACAGTGTCCACGTTGTTCTGCAGATTACAGTAACGTTTATTTTTACTGTATCCATTATCTCTCCCCCTGTCCTTGGGCTGTTCCTGTACATGTACAGATATATTAAATGAATGTCGTTCTGTAGGTATGTTGGTGTGTATAAAATGTAGGTTATTCTAGAGTTACATCATCTTGTAGTTAGGTCAATGTGAATAAAAATGTCATTCTATAGTTACCTTATCCAATAGTTATGTTGGTGTGTATAAAATGTAGGTTAAACTGTAGTTACGTCATCCAATAGTCATGTTGGTGTGTACAAAATGTAGGTTATCCTATTGTTACCTTATCCTATAGTTATGCCAGTGAATACGGTGAATAGTCCTCCCTGTATTTGCTTTCCTTGTTAAACATGTTGCCTGCGCATCTTTGTACATTGCCATACATGTGCGCAACACCAATTCCTTTCAAGGGCAGAAAGCCTTGCTAGCCACCGTCATCTTCCCTGGTGACAGCATACATACATAGCAACAAGCCCTTCATGGAGACAAACAGTGCGAACACCATGGCAACAGTGACGTTGGCGCTTTTGGGGGGGGAGTGTAAATGCGTGTCGCGGTCCTTTCCGCCCCCAGGCACACGGATCATCTACGACCGAAAGTTCCTGCTGGACTGTCGCAGTTCCCCCGTGGCCCGCACGCCCCCCCGCTGCCTGCCCAACATCCCCGGGGTCACCAGCCCCCCTGCGGCCCCCGCCCCGGAACAGATCCTCAACAACAACTGCAGCGCTCACGCAGACAAGAGTGCCGGTAAGGACTAGGGCTGCACCATGCGAGGGAAATATGCCATAACGCTGTCGAATATTGTGATGACAGCATGACTTGATAAATAAACAAGTATTGAAGTGTGCGCAGTTCTTTAGGGACACTGCTAATATAGGCCCCTGACAATGAATAGCCTATGCCCACTGAATAAAAATGTTAAATAGCATTATTTCCAATGTGCTTTTATTGAACAAATTGCACATGAACAGCCAATCAAGTTAACAGAACATCAATTTAAATAAATACGTTTAATCGCAATTCAAGCAGTCAAGATGGTCTGTCTGTGTCTGTCTGTCTGCAGAGAGACAGAGGTACAGATTGCATGACGTACAGTTAATTACGTTACAGTTATTTAGCTGACACTTTCCAAAATGACATTCATTTGATTAGACTAAGCAGAGGCCAATCCCCCCTGGAGCAATGCATGGTTAAGGGCCTTGCTCAAAGCTTCTGGGTCCCAGTCATGTACCTGAGTCACTAGGCTACAGTAGCACTTCTGCCTTTGTCGTGCCGGTTGTTACCAGGCTGCTCGATATTTCCATCGCTGCAGATCGCTGTTCAGTGACTATTCAGGGACTGTTTCATGACTGTTCATATTTCTGTTTTGTGAAATAGAAAATGGTTTCTGATGTGTTTATTTCTGTTGCCTGTTTTGCAAAGGTGAAGACGCACAGTTTGAAATGGATATCTAACCACCCCTGAGACCTGGTACAGGAGAGCCGGGAGTAATGATGACCGCTATGATGATGATTATGGTGGTGTTGATGACAAGTGAAGAAGAAGAATAATTTGTTGAAGAACCACGCCCCAATTCAATTGTGTCCTACCGTGAAGGCAGCTAATGAAAACGGACCCTTGCTCTTGTGGAAGACTTATCCATAAAACACCGCCAACCCCCCTTCATACCCCCTGACCTGTCACCCCTCCCTATTGGCCTATTTCGCCCCATGTGACACTGTTAAGCCTGATCTATATTTCTGCGTCGAGCCGCATTCCCCATGCCGTACCCTGTGGCGTAGCCTGATGCGCACCTCCCTAGAAATGTAACTACGCGTCGCAGCGATGCGGACCGTAAGAGCTGTGATTGGTCCGCTTGGTAGCACTGCATCGTGCATTTCCGCCTGCTCGGCCATTGATCAGTTTCAGTCGCCTGTGCTGTGTCCGAAACCCAAATCAGTTGGCTTGATGCCTCGTTGCCTGATGAGGAAAAAGGCGACTTCGGAGGTGTGTTTGCAGCCCGCAATTTAGACGCACTTGAAAGCAGAAAGATGTCAGAGTGAAAGTAAAGTGATTAGGTTATTTCAGTGTGTTAAGCAATTAAATTGTCGAGCTCATTGTGTACTTGCACTCATAAACAAGCTCTTTTTCAGTTCTTTGTGAACTCCGCCACTGTTTTCAGGCATAGCCTTCGCATAGACTCGACGCAGAGGTATGAATCAGGCTGTACCTCTACAGTGTCTTGGAAGGGAAGCTGTAGTCTTGTGCAGTTTGGCTTCCCATTAAGAATAAAAACAAACTGCAGTGTTATTGGTTGTAGTCAGCCAGCATTAAGTTATATTATAGGTTAATGGATTATTTTGCTGCAGGACTTTTTTTGCTGCAGTTACTTTTCATAAATGTTCTTATAGTGTTTTACTCCCAATCTATCTCAAGGATCATCAACTCTGGCCCTCGAGTCAGAATCCAGCCCTGTTTTTTTTTTTCTCCTAGTAATTAGTGCTACTGATTGGCCAGACTGTCTTCACAGGAGGGCGGAAAACCGTCAGTTCTCAGCCCTCGAGGACCATGAGTTGCTGATCCCTGGTCTAGCTCACTCAAGCACCAGTGCATGTTGTTCAGTTTGCTGCAGTACCTGAACCACAAACGCCAATATCCAAATACACCAATTCCCTCTTCGACATCATCATCAGCACCCCCCCCCCAGTCCCCAGTTCTTGTTTTCATTTCAATGTTGTCTGTTCCCCCCAGGCCAGAAACTGAACGCCCGTGGTTGTGTTTTGTTCGCTGGTCTCTCTGAGATTGCCTTCATGGTGTTTCCATGTTCACTTGCTGGTCATTTCACCGAGTGAAACGGATTATTCACCGAAATAGTTCAACCTTTGGAATGTAAATTGATATTATTTTCTATATTTTTGTTGATGGAGACTGGAGACTGGAGACACGATTCACATGGTCATGATCATGGAGGACTAAATAAAAACTAAACGAGTTGATGCTCAAACAGAACTGTGGCCTTTTGTGTGCGTTCAGTCACAATGCCTTTTGCTCATTATCTTATGTATTTTCATGATTTTCTGGAAAAATGTTTTTGTCAATGTTGAAAAACATTTCATATTTATTAAGTATAACACATTTCCCACCCCTGCTGGTGGTAAGATCACAAATTCATTCTTCAAGCTTTTTTTTTCTCAGTTTTTGGACAAAAGATTATAGGCTTCTGTATTTTCATGATTTTCTGGAGAAAAAAAATTCTCAATAAATGTTGAAAAACTAATGGGATTCAATTTATTTATTCATATTTATGAAGTATAACACATTTCCTTGTGGTAAAAATCACAAAAAAATAGATGGGAAATATGTTACAGAAATAAATGTAATCCCATTTGATTTTCAACATTTGTTGACGAAATCATGAAAATTCATAAGACTGTAGTCCAAAAACTGAAAGAAATACTTGAAAAATGCATTTCTGATTTTACCACCAGCAGGGGCGGGAAATGTTATATTTAATAAATATGAAGAAATAAATTGAATCTCATTTGTTTTTCTGCATTTATTGACAAAAACATTTTTCCAGAAAATCATGAAAATACATAAGTCTATAGTCCAAAAACTGAAAGAAATGCTTGGAAATGAATTACCACCAGCAGGGGTGGGAAATGTGTTTTCACGTTGTTGACAAAAACATTTTTCCAGAAAATCATGAAAATGCATAAGAACATTCTAATCGCATATTTGTGAGCTCACACCTGGGTCATACTGTAATGAAATGGGGGCTGTTTGAAACAGCAGGGTGGGTGCTGTGAAGGCATTATTGTCTTCATTGTTTGGCTGTGACAGAGGCCCCCCAAGCAAGTGCTGCCAAACCAGCGTTGGGTGTTTTTCCTGCTGAACCCCCCCACCCTCCCAAAGAAACCTATCAACCTCGAAATGTCAGTCAAACCCAAGGAGTAAGGTTGATGTCGTCTCACACCGTACCCCATGTCTCCCCAGGGGTGCTGGGGGCGGGGGGGGGCACAATATTCACATCCATAGTAATGTCTTCATCCATACAGTGCTGTCAAACCACCGTGACAAAAAACTGGAGGAGGCCAGTACGAAAGAGTAGTAAATATAGAGAAACAAGCAACAGCAGTGGTAATGATTCATTCATTAATTATGTGAAAGATTTAACATTAAACCAGGGTAGGCCGAACACTGTTAAATAGGCAGCCACAGGCAAATCCTCCAAACGAATTGCCAACTCATCCAGTGACACTTGCCAGGACATGCAGACCTTTTCTTCAATCCGCTTTCAGAAATGCTGAGTGAAAGGGTCATCGGGAATGAACCTCAGTTTTGTCTCCTCATGAGCTGGCAATTCTTTGTAGCATTGTAGAGGCTATGGCATGGATCCCAAATGTAGTTAAAGAGTTGCATATTGATTGAATTGTTAACATTCATGCCAACAGTAATGAACATTTAAAGAGGCAGCCTGTAGTCTAGTGTCTAAGGTCCATGACTCGAGTCTGAAATGACTGAATTTTAGTAAAAAGGGAAAGGTGAAGTTTATTGGGAAAACAGAAGAGTAATTGGGGGCTGGGGGGAGGGGGGTTGGGGTGGGCGGAGGGGGTGTGAAATCTGGCATGCGCAGGAGAAACAGCAGCACCTGGTCCTCGTTTTGGTGGCTGGGAGGAGAAAACATGCTGGGGCTAGTTCCCCCCTCCCACACACTCACACACACACACACACACACACACACACACGTGCGGGCGCACACATATGCAGACACACCCCTCAGTGTTTGAACCAGGCCCTTCAGGAGCCCCAGAGACCAGCCCGTCCCTGGCTGTCAGGCCCCTGTCACACTACAGCGGGTCCACTACCCATCTTTCCTGCCAGACTTTGAACTGGAACCGGTGATCAGATGCCCTGTGACGGAGCTCATCAGTCAGCCATTGAGCGACAAGCCTCCCTGCTCTGCTGTGTGCTCAATACACATTCACATGTGTAATGATGCTTGTGATGTTTATCATACAGGGTGTAATTACCTCAGACACCAGCGCATTCAGCATGCAGCATTCGCCTTTGTTGGTGACCGTTTAGAGAGATCTGGCTGATCAGATATACTGACAAATACA
Organism: Conger conger; assembly: GCF_963514075.1. Taxonomy (NCBI): domain Eukaryota; kingdom Metazoa; phylum Chordata; class Actinopteri; order Anguilliformes; family Congridae; genus Conger; species Conger conger. The sequence goes on from NC_083770.1 coordinate 40,273,907, forward strand.
CATAGCAATACATTAACTAAATTTACTACATTTCACTAAATGTTAAATGCTAAATGTTTACTAAATGTATGCATATAAATATATCAAGCAAGATGCTTCTTCAAAATGGGGGAAAACAGATTTGCAGTCTTTATCCAAGAGCTCTTTTAAAGAGTTTTCAATGCCTGGATAAGCCTGGGAAGAAGTGATTTATAGTGTTCCTGTGCAAGATAAGGACAGGACTGGATTTATCAATGACTGGAAACAGAGAAAATGTCGGGCAGATACATGCTTAGTGCTAGGGATGTGTACTGAGATGTGAGGGTTATTTCACGGTCTTGCCACCAGGCCTGGGTCAAATGATTATTAGGAATACTTTTACCCTTTAGACACCAGTAAAACGTCTGCCAAACACCAACACCAACAAGACCATTGCTGAGTATTGTTAGAGTTAGGGTTAGCATTCCAGTTTGTAATACAATTACTTTTGAGGCAGGAATTGGGTTGTGTTGAAGAACTTGTGTTGTGTGCTCAGGTTAATCTTTGTACTTGGATGATCAAATTCATGTTTTAACTTTTGGAGGTATTTTATTTTATATTTGAAGGACATTGAAAAACACACTTTTTTCTGTTGGTTGGTAGGTTAGGACTTATAGCCATGGCTGACAAACAAAATAAATGTTTTCACTGTGATTGTTGAAAATGCATGAGTTGTAACCAAACCAAGTAAAATTTTTAGAAACCTGCAATTTCTCAATTTTGACGAATTAGACGACAAAATATTGAAATGTTTTTCCACAGAATTTTTTTTCAGCATATATGTCTTCAAAACATTTTTATTAATCTATTTGACTGTGAATGTTGAATTTGTTGAAACATGATTTCACACTCATCTGGTTGAAAAAAATTATATATTTATATTTTTTCCCTTTTCATATATAAGACTATAGTAATAAACGTCTTCAAAAACACAATTCCCCCCCCCCCCCCCCCCTTTTTTAGATATATGACTTGTGCATCTTGTTGCTTTTCCACTTAAACAAACATTTCATAATACATGTTTAAAAAGAATACTTATATTTCATGATTGTTCAATAAACATGATTCCACATACTTCTGAATTAAAAAATGACATATTTGCATTTTTTCTCTTTTCGGACATAATACTTTTGCTGCTTTTCCATTTAAAAATACTTTTAATTATAAATGTCTTTTTTGTAACCCATCTGAATGGAAAAAAAAGTAGTCTTAATATTTTATTTAATGAACCTAATATTTAATAGTGTCCATATTTAGAATTTTCATTTTTATGTATTTTGGATTTTGCTACTTTTCCACCTAAACTTATTTTTCATTATAAATGTTTTCAAAAACATTTTTATTTCATTTATTTCACCAAGATTGTTAATTAAATATGATTTCACATCCTTCTGAATTAGAAAATGAAAATGACATTTATTATCATTATCATTATCATTTATAGTCTCATGTATTTTGCTGCTTTACCATATACATTTACTTTTTATAAAAAATGTCTTCAAAAACATTTTTATTCATTTATTTCACTGTGAGCTTTTTTCCCTTTTCACACATAAGACTAGACTCGTATACTTTTCCACTTAAACTGACTTTTCATAATAAATGTCTTCAAAAACATTGCACTATTTCAGCCTATGGTGGTGCTTCTAAAACTGAGAAGATTCATTAAAAATGAATGTCCAATCATAACTATGTCCAATCATAAGCTTAGTACTGCACAGAAATACAAGAATTACGTTCACACCAAGATCCACATGCAGAGTCTTGCATCAGCACCAGATTCATAATTTTAAAAAACAGAATTGACTTGATCACATATTCCTCTAATTGTGCCAGTCCAGCCTATCAGAAGGAACATAAAATGGACAGCCCAAAAAAAAAAAAGTGTCTGGACTCCAGAAATGGCTTCACTGATGTGAATTATTGACTGGGGGGGGGGGGGGTTATTCCACTTTAAAACCCCCCCACCCCTTCCTTCACTGCCTCCCCTCAGCACACAGTAGCCTCTTGGCATCTTGTCGTTACCCCACCCCGCCTCCTAATTCCCACACCATTCCCCCTCAGGTAGGGACCTTACCTCCCACAGCCAGTTTCACTTCCTGACACCCCCCTCTTAAAAAGTAAACACCAACCCCACCCCGTGGTTGTGAGTGGAGCTGGATCCTCTCCACCCTGCTCCAGTGGACCACATCTCCCCTCCTTTCCCAGGTAAGTGTGGTTTCGGCCCCCTTTTGTGGGACCGCTGGCCTCTGATACGCCCCTGTCGGCTGGATGCGGAATGCGGGCCTGGGTGGTAAAATGGCCGTTCGCAGGCAGCTGCTCACACACAGGCCGTAAACCCGCTCCCCTCTTCCCTCTGGTTCCACCGGCCAGCGAGGCCACAAAATGGAGGCACAACACCTCCCAGACCTCCTGATTAGATGAGGTCAGAGGTCACTTACGTGCCTTCACAGTTAGCAGATGCTCTCACGGAGAGCGGCTGGGACAGCTTAAACGTGAACATACAGTCCATGAATACCGCTGGATATTAACTGGAGCAATAAGTCTGAAGTGCCTCAGGGCAGAACTGCAGTCCCACCTGTAATCTCCGAGCCCATAGCCCTGTCTCCTAACGGCTATACTGCACCACTGACCAAGGCCAAAGGTCAGGACCTGAAAACCTTCAGGCAAGACTTCTCTACAAGGAACACCTAACAGAACTCTGTAAGGGAGCGAAAGTGTCAAAAGAGGAAGTGAATTGCACACATAAAAAAAAAAGGCCCTGAATTATATCTAAGAACACTTAGCAATTAGATGGAAACTATGCACGTTTCAGAATATTTAATATTTGCAATCCATGGCAATAGAAGAATGCACCATTTTAAACTGAGAAAAACTCAATTGATTTGAAAAACTGCACATCCACCCTGAAACAGATGGTAACTACTAGGAATAAAACTCACTATTCTGGTCCATTAAAAAAACACAGATACCACACACTTTCAGATCAATAGAATATGATGTTTTATTATTTTTGAACATTATCTATTTACAAAAAGACAACTTTAATCATATCACAAAGTACTAGTGTATAAGTGAATGCGATACATTTCCAAACTGTTTTTTTAATTTATTTTTTATTAAAGAAAGTCAAATTAATGAAGAAAAATATCAAAATTGATGATTGGATAGCCTTAAATAAGTTGCTCTCAAATATTACACATTGAAAGTAATGTACTTGTGCCTTTGCCTTGGCTATAATCACTAAAATATGCACAGATTAATTATTACTGCTAAATGAAATGAAGTTTTTAATCTCATGAGCAAACATTTTCATTCTTTACATAAATGTAAAAGGCACGGCCATCTGAAGTATTTAAATATTAAACACTGCAGCACTGAGATAAAGAGTAATAGTTTTCACTCCTAAAACAGGTAAAGAGCTCTCATGGTCAATGACCATTATGTTATATGGCATTATATGCATTTCATATGCATAAGAAAAAAGTTTCCCTGGACACCAGGGTTGAGGTAAATTCAGCTCAATCAGTTCAGAAAATGAATTGACATTGAATTCCTTCCTTGAAAAATCTTCATTGAACATCTTTCACTTCACTGAACATCACGTCCTTTCCTAAGTCACTGAGTTTCAATGGAACTGACTCCAACCAAGCTGGACATGGAGAGAGAGGTCCAAAGCACAACAACAAATGCAGTCTTTGTCCATTTTCAATTTTGCTGTTGTTGCTTCATATGCATGCCATATGCTTCCAAGAGTCCCTGAGCATGCTGGGAATTGTAGTCAACTGGAGCTCCTCTGGACTTGGATTCCCAAAGCACCTCAGAGTAGTGCTGATGCAGGATCAGTCCAGCCTTTTACTTCATAAGGGATAAGGTTAGGACACCAGCGGAAAGCTGATCCAAGATCAGCAGCGTGGGGCGCTTTATGTGTCGAAGGCCGAGGTGAAGTGTCTGAGGAGTGGCCTCGCAGTGCAGTGCAGGTGTCGGCTCAGGCAGAGGATGCTGGGAAGGGTCAGTGGCAGCCACACTCCTCCACGATCATGTCCTCGTGGTGTCGGAGGACCACGCCGTCGCTCTCGTAGTACAGCATGGAGAGGGAACTGAGACGTGTGGGCACACAGGAGGGGCAGGAGACGCGGTCGGGGTGGAACAGCTTCAGCAGACTCTGCATCAGGAGAGAGAAGAGACGACAATGTCAGTCAGCTTACAGAGGTTAGCTTAGCATAGCGCAACAAACAACATCAGAACTTACAGAGGTTAGCTTAGCTCAACAACATCAAAACAATGCTAATGGCAATGCTAAATATGAAATAGATGCTTCATTTAAATTGACCAGGTACATGCATGTATTTTACTTGTGTTGAAAAAGATTACATTTTTGTCATATTTGTCTTACCTGCATGTAGGCGTGGTTGGTGGGTCTGAAGGACTCGTCCACAGGGGTGGGGCAGTCGCCGGCGCAGCGGAAGGCGTTGTAGCGTTTGGGGTAAACGATCCACTCGTTCCAGCCGATGTGGTCGAAGTCGACCCACATGTCCACCTTTCTGCAGAGGGGCTTCTGCTCCCCCTCCACCTGGGGAGCCGTGGCTGCCGCGCCCACCGCCTCCCGGACCCGGTCCCGGTCCTTACGGTTCCGCTTGTGCCGCCGGTTCTGGCCGGCGTCCCCCACGGCCCTGTCCTTGACCGCGTACTTCGACTGCTCCACGGTCTGGATCAGGGTGGGGGTGTGCTGGCCGCCCCAGGACGGGCTGTGCTTGGAGAAGACCACCATCATCACCCGGTCGGTGGTCGGGTGCTCGACTCTCCCGCTGGGAGCGTCCGTATCTTCCTCCCCGCTGCCCACCTCCACCCGGGGCTCCCCCTGGTGGAGCCAGAACTTGAGCAGCGCCGTCACATTGAAAACCTTCCAGGAGGAGCTGCCGGAACCGGGAACGCCGCGGAAACTTCCGAGGAAGAGCCGCTCCTCGGGGCAGGTCTGGGAACGGGGGCCGCAGGGCTGCTTCCGGGAGTGGAAGATGTCGATGGTCGCCTGCTCGGAGGAGGAGAACGCGGGCAGGCGGAATCGCAGCTCGGACAGCTGGATGTCGTCGCTGGCAGAGATGGAGGACATGTCGAAGGTGACGGTCCACCTCTCACCAATCTGATGACAACCTGGGGACACAGAGGGGGAGATACCAGGTCAGAAACTCATTCAAACACTAACAGCACGATTATATTTCTCATGTGAAAAAGTATGGGAAGTAATATTTCTAAGTAGTTGTGGAGTAGAAGTACAATAGATGCTAAGAAAAATGCACGTGTACATTGAGGAGCATGCCTGTGATACTGACACAAATCACATATCTGAACGACACGGGAGAGGAAAAGGCTACAAGGATGCTACAGTGGTGAAGGGAGATGTGTATTCAAGCTCCCTTGCGGTCAGGTTTGTAACAGACGTCTGGGGGTGCGCTAATACACACGCCCCGCGCACATAAAACAGAACAGGCTCTTTAAAGTCGAATAAGCGTTGTGACACTCCCCAGCTGTAAAAGAGGAGGATCCGATAAGCGCAGATAACGAGTGAGCCTGGTGACGCGCGTCCCAAAGACATTAATCATGCTAGGTTTGTGAGGATAATGCAAAAAATGAAAACCAATAAAGTTCAAAATGACCCGCCCAAATAATTTAGATAAGAGTAACATGCATGGTAAATATTTTATGACGATTAACTTGTTGGATTGCGTATGCATACTACACACACACACACATATATAGATTTAAGGAATTACTCACTTTTTGCAATCAGACTCAACACCGAGTCGGAGTCGTGCAGTGCCGGGTTGTCAGCGCTCTGGCTCCATACAGGGCTGACCGCCTTGGTCCTCGCCGCGTCCCCGGTCTTGAAGGTTCGGTAAAGCTGCATCATGTACATCGGGTACCGACTCGGGTGGTAGGCGGAACTTTTAAATCCAAAACTGGGGTCGGAAATAACATGACCCCCGCCGGGCTGATGATGAGAGGCTTGTAGAGGAGTCCCACTGAGCTTCACCGTTTTACCTGAGTGCGTAATCTGCTGCGAGCTTCTAGCACTCCCCGTGGAAAAGAACAGCGCGGCGAAGAGGAAGGCGGCGCGAACGAAGCTCTCCATTCTCGAAGACATTCTCGTTTTTTTTTCTATTCTAGCGAAAAGTGCAGCTGTCACATTCACTGTAACAAATCCAGAGACGGTGCTGTAGCGTCCTTCTCCTTCTCTGTCTGGCGAAAGAGTGAAGCAGCAAGGATGCCGCGGGGTCCAGGCATTTATAGCGGACAGCTGCCCTTTGATGACCTCCCGGCCGTAGGGCTTTGAAGTCCCTCTGATCCACACAACACCTCGGGATGTGAAGGGTTAACTCTGTCAAGTTCAGTGTCCCTCGAAACCACCGGCCATCCGTATTCATGAGACCTGAGGACTCTAATCCCTTTGTGTTGTATATTGGAAGTACCCTTTGATAAGAAATCTTAACAATAACATTAGTTAACAGCATCTGTATTAGACGTAGTTAAAAGAACTCACGGAAGCGGGGTGTTCTTAGTGTGAGCTTGGCTTAATATACGTTTATCCAAATGTATTGCCATCTTTAAAAGGCAAAATAAAAGCAGCTACCTATATCCGAATCGCAAGAAGGCTACAATTAAATTGAGTTTTTACTTAATGTTACTTTCTTAATGACTGCAGCAGCGCTTGTTTCGTGTTTAGAATTATCGCCTGTAAATCTAAGGAAAACTTCCCAGAAAGATAAGTGTCGCCGAGTAATCTACTTTGTCAATTACATGTTGTAATAATTATATAGCCTACTGAGACAGAGATAAAGGGTTTTGTCAAATAAAAGGTGATTATGCGGTTTAATAGGCCTAATACTGTAACGTTGTTGTCTAAAGTCTGAAGTCAATTCATTATGGCCTACTATAATCATATTCAACACTACAACGTATAAAAACATCGAGGGCTGCATTTTTATTATGTAAAGGCATAGTGCATTAGTATTTACTGCATGGACCACAACTCGTTATTTTCTCGCAAATTAAGAATTCCACATTTAAAAAATATTTTTGTATGTAAAGAAATTCGCGTCATGGACTCAATAAGTCAAAAACCAGCACAATCACACAAGATACTTATACAGTTTCTTAATATTAAACGGCAATGACACCATGATAACAAAGAATATAATAAGTAATTTGCTCACAAGACGAATGTCGATTGATCTGGTCATCATGTTAAACGCAGCATCGTCAGAAACAATAGCGCGAACATGTAAGATATTTGTAAAACAATAGGTGAAATGTTTGATCTCGAAATAAGTGGGAAGATATCAAAGACCAGACACAAGACATCACACAGATTTTGATATGGCAATAAAGCTTTTAAGTGAACGAAACTAAATAAATCTTCAAACGACATTCATTAAAACAATTCATCATTTCATATTTAATTATATAGACTATTTTAACTTTTCATCTTAGCACTTTGATATAGAGTAGACCATTCCTTGAAGTTTCGTCCTGTCCAAAACCTCAGCCAACATCCCGAGTTTGGCTGCCGCAATCGTCAAAATGTACTTGTAAATTAACTCATTTTGGTTACTGATTTTGGTTATGCTAGGGTAAGCCTAACCAAGAGAGTCTATATGGATGTACAATGCAAAGCAAGTTACTAAGCACCACGTCGCGTATGTTGTGCCGTGCCATCTATAACCCAACTGAACCGTAATAAAGTAATAAAAATAAAGAAATAAACGTAAAGGTGTTTACACCTTTGAGTGAATAGTAAAAATGAACACAAGATTCGTCTCTGGAAGTCCTGAATTTCCTCCCCATAATCACGATTCTGTATTCGTCATATGAGGTATTGGCCATATGATCTATAAAATATACGACTTTTATTTTTTAAGAAGAGCATCATATAAGTATTCAGGCGCAGTTTTAGACTGCATTCCCTAGTCATTAAAGAATGAAAGTCTCCGAACAATTACGCATTTGGAGTTTTAATTGTTTTAACCATCACAGAGTAGAGTTTGAGCGCGTATGGTGCGTCAAATTAAAGGCCGTTTAACAGTGCACATTTTCCCAACAGTTATGCTTCATAAATTACAAAATAGACATCCAATTACTTGTCAAAAATATCAAATGTTTTAAAAGCACAAATTCCCGATAATGGCATCTTAACTGTGGAAAAGTGCTGTACAATCTGTAGTAAATATCCGTTTGCCCGCATTTCTTGGCTGGAGAGACTACGCACTTTGTAAATAAATATAAAATCAGAAACTTACTCGCAAAAATTAACCTTATAAAACATTATGAGCACGTTGATCCATTTATCAAAAAAACAACAGATTTAAAAGTAAAACAGAAAACAGTTCACATATCCAGGAAATATATTATTTGATTATAAGGAAAAAACAGCGATATTTAAGTCCCTGACCATTAATGTCACACATGGTTTTAGGGTAGCCTCATTTAACACTGTAACGTTCTGTAACTTCCAAGACGCCATTTTGAGGTATATATATAAATCCAGGTCCTGTAGAGCAGTGTTGCCTTACAAAATCTCCTATTGGTCAAGCAGAAGCTGGAGGTTACTGAGTTTGTGAACAGTCAGCAGCTCACGTAGAGTAGTTTAGCTTATAAATTATCTTAGATGCTTTCTGCCGGAAACTGTACAAGGGTACAGTACCTCATTCATTTCATTAGTTCTCGTTTTATAAGCATGTAAACATCTGCCAGTGTGCAGCTCAGGTAAAGTTCAAGTGTGTCTGAGGGTGAGTGTGTGACCTTGAGTGTGTGTGCTTCTGCTAATCTCTTCTGTTTGCTGATGAGTTGACAAGTCCCAATGCAGGGCAACTTCTTGACTTGGGGAGATCAGGAAGGCCATTTCACAACCCATCAAAGAAAGCTTTGACCTGAGTAGAAAAAATATACGCCGCATCACAGGCCAGCAAGAAATAATGCAATTATAAAAATAATAAAACATGGAATAAAATGTATAAATAAGCCTGCTTTATTCAAAGAACATATACATAGGAAAAACAAAGACAACACTGCCCTCATGTGTTGAAAATTGCAGTTGCAATTGAAATTGTACTTCCCTCTAGGGTCTTTCTGCGCACTTAGCCCTGGTTATAGGTATGCACTTTGTTGTACGTCGCTCTGGATAAGAGCGTCTGCCAAATGCCAATAATGTAATGTAATGTAATGTAATGAAAATAAGAATTATTAATTTTCTAAGTGCCCCAACCCCAGGACATGTGTGCAACAGAGTGGGTCTGATTAACCCTTTTCCTTTTTCGGAAATCTTTTCAACATTCCAAGTCAGCGTTCTAGAACTCCATTGTTCTGAATTCACCAGGAGTGATTATGAAATCAGCATCAGAATGTTCGGTTAAGAACATTCTAATCACACACACAGGTGACCTCAAGCCTTACAGGGCGTAACTCAAATGAGCAGGGGGCAGGGTTACCTGGGTGATGAGTGCTTCCTGCACCCCCACGTCCTGCTCAAACTCAACACTGGCATCCAGCACCAGCACGGGTAACTGCTTCAGGTGCTCAAAGTGCAGCCTGACAGAGAGAGAGGGGAGAGCGAGAGACGTCACAGCATAAGTGGATGGGGGAACAGAGCCCAGAAAGCAATGACTTAATCATCAGCATGCTTAACAATCATCAGCATACTGCATGACGGGCATTGAAGTTCACAGAGAGCATAAAGTTGAAAGGTGGCTGTTGGTGGCTATGACTGCATTAGAAAGAGCCAGCAGCAAAATACTTTTCAGTTTTCAGTTTTAGCATCAGCCATTAACACTGGAGGTGTTTACAGACTACAAGAAAGGAAGGCAAAACCAAACAAACATGAACATATTTATGTTAATTATTATTCTGTGTATTTTCTCTATTTACTGCAGGGGGGATAATTAAGAGATAATTAAGAAAACAACAATATAAATCGATATACAGTCAAAACTAAATACAAAACCCAGCATTAAGTTTGCAACTGAACTCAGATACGAAAATGAGAAGACCAGAAATGGTATACAGATTACACTGCTCCGAACAAGGATTCAGACAGACAAGAGAGACAGACAGACAGTCGGACAGATAGACACAGACACAGACGGACAGACAGCTCACTCTGTGCTCCTATGCACCAGCCAGTTCTCGTGCTGAGTGTGCAGTTTCTCCAGGTAGGCAAGCTCCACCCCTTTCTCTTCGTCCCGCCCACGTTTCCTCAAGCGATCCATGCACCTCTGTCAATCATAGCACTTTTACTTTTAGTTTTCGTTGTTATGAATAATATTAATAACAATAGGAATACACTATTTACAAAAGTGTTTTTCATATTCTAGTTCCAAATAGAAAATGTGTGGTTTTTACTTTTAACTTTTTTTGAAAGTTTTTGCTTTATCAAAGGCATTGTTCAGTATTATAGCCAATTGCTTGTGCATTGTAAGAAGTAGCTCCAGGGGCTTCATATGATAATTGGCACAGCATATCACACATTCACACACTCACACACATCTCACCATAACCAGCCCACACTAAACAACAAGCTGAGTATGAGAGGAGAGAGAAGCTGTGATTGGTGCTTGGTGTGTGGGCGGTACCATGAGTGAGATGGCAGATTTGATTGGTGCTGGTTGTAGGTGGAAAGTTGTGATTGGCGCTGGGCATGTGGAGGGGGCGTTTACCTCAGGCGAGGCCCTCAGGTAGATGATCCCCTCCAGCTGCAGCCTTGGGCCGAACTGCTCCAGGAGGAAGGAGTGCCAGCCCTGGTACACAGCCCACTCCGTGGGGCTGATACAGCCCAGCTCAAACATGTTCAGAGCGAAGACGTACCTGAGAGAGGCACAGCGCCATGGAGACACAGTGTGAGTGACAGCATTGGGTCAAGCCACACAACCACAATTTCTCACTTATTCAACTGAAATGGAATGGTACGGCAGACACCATTTTACATATGCATCCACCTGGCATCTACGCAATGTAAGCTCTTATAATAGAAATTAAGATGTACAATTATCACAGCTCTGAGCTCAGTTCACACTTGAAGCTGCATCTTTTTTCTCCACTTGCAAACAGGGCAACTGTCACTTATGCTACCTCTTTACAGGATCTGTGCAGGGGGATAGCAACACAGATACACATTCCCCACCAGACCTGGGTCAAATATGTAATGATTATAGATTAAATTATTTTCAGTGTTCGATTGATCATGCCTGATGCAATTGAGCCAATCCATTTCAATCCAAAACAAGGACCCAGGTCTAAGTACCACCGTGCAATACGAGACCAACAAACTTACTTCTGGAACTAAGCAGGTAAAATAATTAGTGAATTAGGTAGGAATTTAAAAGTATTAGACCCAGGTGAGCACAGACTCACTGCCCCGGTGCCCTCACCTGTCGCTGTAGACAGAGCGCTCGAACACCTGTACAGGTGTGCCCTGGGGGCGGAGCAGGCGCGGAGCGGGGGGCTGCAGCTGGGTCCGCATGCGGCTCATGCAGGAGAAGGTCTGGAAGGTGTAGGACCAGCGCTGGGGGTCCTGGTACATCATCTGCAGCAGGTTATTCACTGTCTGCTGGGGGGTCAGAGAGGGAACGACTGCCCGTTAACCCGGGAGAGGGGTGTTTCAGGAGTCATCAGGAGATGCTGATTTTAGACCATAAGTCAACCAGAGACAGAGGAACTGGGGTATGTCATACGCACACGCACCAAGCGCAATTCCATGCTTTGACGGCTAGGGGCAGGAGAGAGCCTTGTAATTGTAATTCTAGTGGCTTCCAAAGACCTTTAAGGTCTGCAAATAGTAATGAATCCCTAAATCTAAATTCTAAATCCCTGATTAATATGAAAATAAATGTGTTGCTGACCAGAGATGAGGATGGTTATAGACATGAAAAGGCCATGGAAAAATCAAGAGAAAAAGACAGGTGTAACTGGTGTCGGGGTGAGTCACTGACCGCCAAGAAGAAACAAATCTCATTTTGGGGAGGGTAGTGACAGAGCCAGCCACTGGCATAAATAATCTAGAGCACGTGGACACAGCTTTACTGCAAACACTAACATTTCAACAAAACGTGTGTCTTCATCAGAGTCAAACTCTGTTTGTAAGAGTGTATCATTCACTCTCAGCTGTTAAGTAGTGGGTGTGATTTCTATTGGATCACTGGGGCTATAACATTCGAGTTTAGGGCCAACTAAACGACGCTGTGTCAAGACAAGTTGATTAATATTACATCATATATATATGATGATGACAGCGCTACCTGCGAAGATGCGCCTTCCACATTTTGCCACTTGCTGACGGGCTCTTGCACAACTTCCCAGTCCTCGTTTTCAGACTGCAAGAGCCGCGCGAAAGTCGATTTTCCGACAGCTGATTGGGAGACACACACGATGTAATTCAGTAATATTACATACATTAATACTACATAAAATTGTATACACTCTTAACTGGAATGCAAGAGTACTTTGTGGTCCTGTTGAAAACATGCATTACCTTATTTTGACCACAAATCTTAACCGACTAGGTAGCGTACGCCACAGCGCACATTTATGCGAGATGAAAACTAGCTAACTTGACTCAATGTTTGAAAGCACTACTTGCAAGCGGTAGACGGCTTCCACATTAACGGCAATGTAGGATTAACTTAACGGTATGGAGCGAACAACAGCACGCTCAAGCAAATTCATCCAGCGCTAACCTACACTGTTCCTAGTTTAACAGATAGCTAAGTAACAGAACAAATATATTGAGGTGACAATATTTTCCATCTACATATGTTAACATTTAAGAAACAGCTGAAAATATGAGTCTTTATTAAGGTCAGTTAATGTTTGGTCTTATGTTAACAGTCTTAGCTTAGCTTAGCTCAGTACTAAAACAATATAGTTAACCAGGCTTCTAATAAAATATAATATAGCTAGGACTCACCAATGTTGCCCTCGACAGAAACTCTCTTGATCCGACTAATCGCATTCATTTGTGTAGAATCCGTGTGCAGCCCTCCTGAGAAACCACTGCTTTTGGTCAACGCGTTCGCCGCTGCCGATTTCCACCAGACACCCAACCTGTCATCCCGACAAGCCCTGGAAACAAGACTGCGACCAGGACCTGGCAAGCAAGTCTTTGCGTACCTGGTGCACACGAACCGCGTAGAAACGATTAATTTGCTTTTAATCTCACAAACAGACACCGAATTCAAACTCCTGGATCTAAACGCCAACGTTAAGGACAGGGCGCGAGACATGACCTTCTATTTGTAAGGTAATATCAGCCAGCAAACTAGCCTGTTGTACTATCAACATTGCTGTAAGCTACACACAACGCGGTAGCCTAAAAACCAGCCAGTGTAATGAGCGCATGGTTTTCGGAATCGATTCAGTGCAGATACAAAACTGCACGTTTTTTGTTCCTGTACATCCCGGATGTTTTTAGCATGCGACTTAGATACCGAATTAACTTCCGGGTGTGTCTTCTTCTTTAGCTTTGTTTTAGGGGTGAAGTTACGTGAATTACCGCCACCTACAGAATGTACTACGTAATAATCTTTGTATTTGATTTTTTATAAAAGACATCCCTAAACCCACATTCTTCACCATTTCTTCATTTCCCTGGCGTCTGACTCCGACCAAACCCTTTCTCTGACTGAATCTCATCCCCCTTCACATCATTTATATCCAAACAGTAATGTAATCTCTGAGTACCCACAGCTCACACTCTACCATCCAAGAAAGCATTCGCCCATTACATTACATTACATTACATTAATGGCATTTGGCAGACTCTCTCATCCAGAGCGATGTACAGTTGATTAGACTAAGCAGGAGAAAATCCTCCCCTGGAGAAATGCTGGGTTCCATACCTAATACCGTCTTGTCAGTTTGTAAATGGAGAAGAGCAACAAGCAATCTGGAATGGATCAAAGAGAAATCCGAGGGTCTTTGTGTCGCCAAGACTGGTTTGATGACCATGTTTCTAATCCAAAATATAGTTGAGGTTTATTGTCACTATTATTTTTCTTTAGCAGACGTTTGTCTTTCAGAGGATGATGAACAGCCTCCCCGTGCTTTCATTAACCGCCAGGGCAGACCATCGCGGGGTGCGGAGAGAGGCTTGCACAACAGCTGCTTCTTGTGACAAGACCAGCCATCGGCAGCGCGTCTGTTTTTGTGCTTTAATTGTACATAATCAGAGTACAAATGGTCACTTTGTGAGAACTGGGTACGATGCCTTGAATAACTAAAATTTCTCACTGCACAGTGATTTTACATGGACTTTGGTCCTCAAACTTTTCCCTTAAAAAGTGAATTTGTAATTTGTGCCCATTTGTGTTTTTTCGGATCATGTAGGATATTCTGTGTTTGGAACATGAACTAAATTAATCAAATAGGATACGTTTATTACAGTATAGTAGCAGAACAGTAGCCAGTGTGGAGATTTGTGAGTTGGGCGAGTAGAATAGGGAGGGGGCGAGGTGACCAGCCCCCTGGCCCCTCTCCCAAAGAACACACACGCACGTAGTTTACACAGGCATACATTACTACGGCCGGGGCTCTCTGTCCCACACACACTAAAACAAACTCCCAGGCGCAGGGGGAATATTCTCCCCAAATCCGCAGGCTGCTGTTCTCATCCCCGGGACCTTTACTCGCTTCACCAGAACAAAGGCTCCCCATGGCCCCAGGGCCCCCTCCCCCCGGCCCCCACCACGACAGGGAGCTGCGCCAGTCCAATCGGCCAAGCCGTGCCCATGCCTACCAGTTTACCTTATGCCACCCCCACCCCCAGTTTTATCGCCCAGGACGGATGGGGGGGGGGGGGCAGGGTGATCGGAAACGGACCTGTTGGTTTTCTGAATCCTGCGGAGCGCTGCTTGGAACAGCTGTCCTGCTGTGAGCCAACGGCGTCCCGGCCCCCACAAAGGCTCCGCCCGCACGGAATACCTTCGCCTTTCATGCCCCGTAATCCCAGAATCCACTGCTGTCAGGAGCCATCAGGCAGTGGGCCAACAGGAGCTGCCCCCCCGCCCTACCCCCACCCCGCTGAGCTTCGAGAAAATAAAGAGTTGCGCTGACTTGGTAGGGATGAGGGGAGGAATGGGAGGGGGCGAGTATTTGTAGAAGGGGCAGCTTATAGCATAGTGGCTAAGGGGCCTATAGCTTAGTGGCTAAGGTGCCTGTAGCCTAGAGGCTAAGTTCCTATAGCTTAGTAGCTAAGGTGCTTGACCAGGACCTGGAAGATTAATGGTTCAAGCCCCAGTGTAGTTATAATAAGATCAGTGCAGTTGTTGAGCAAGGCCCTTAGCCCCATATTGTTCCAGATGGGATTGGCCCCTTCTTAGTCTAATCAACTCTCAGTCTATTTGGATAAAAGCATCTGCTAAATAACTGTAATGTAACTATAACATGTAGTCCCATGCCAATCCATGTAGGTGTGTATGTATGTATAATAGTATGTAACTGAGTACAGTATTCATAGAATCAGCCAGATTTAAGCAACAGGTGGCTCAGAGCACACACAGATCATTGGCTTCTTCACACACTGTAGCATCAAAAACAGAGACATATACACATGTGGAGCCCATGGAAAACAAGCTAACTAATCCAGCTGGTCATTGCAAATTGTTCAAATGCTAATTAATGCAGTTCATCAGTGCTAATTGCTAACACGCTAGCTAATACTGCAGATCAGCGATAATGGCTAACACACTAGCACAGATAACAGACCCAAGTGTATGACTGATATGGTTATCCCCGTGGTATTGTATTGGTCACTGCCACTTTGACTGTAACTGCCCCAGTCTCTGTGCCCGATGTTAGACCATTCTGCTTTTCCCACGACTCAACAGTATTGGGGGGAAGAACATTGAGCTGGAGGTTCTCAGAGCTCCAGACAAAAGCGCAGAAAATGAGCAAACATTCCCGCACATCACAGCACGGAGACACACCAGACCTCTCTCAAAACCGTCCGAGCAGTCGTGCCACGTGCGTACGAGTCGCCGTAGAAACGGACAAACGGTTCCCACCTGCAGCACTCACCTGGAACTTCAGTTGGACGGCGGTCAACAAAAGATATCGTAAACATCAGAACGCCGAAATCCCTCTGGAGGCTGGGCAACATTCCAGCGGAGAGTGCGAGTAACACCGGGAATGTCCGGAATGCTACACAAGGCACGGTGATGGAAACCCAATCGTACACACACAAACATAACTGTGGCTGTACACTGTAATTACTACACTGCAACAGTGCCTCTCAGTGCCCAGACAGCGCTTTACGACATACCCATCAGTGAAAAACACACAAAACAAAATGCCTTTTCTCAGGTAATTTGTAAGAAGGAGAAAGCCAAAATTGAAGAGAGAGGTAAAGCTGTACCGCTAAAGTAGAAAGAAGCACGTTATTTTCTCATTACTGCAGCCCGGAGCTGTCGCTTAACAGACGTCCAAACTTCAACAGCAACTACTAAACTGCAAATACTGTGTAGATAAATACTTAGCATTTAATATGTGCACCGTATACACTCATACAAAAGAGATGCACCCGTCATATATGCATTTAAATGATTCATGGTGCTCTTGCATGGCTCTGAAATTGAAATGTTGTTGAAATTGAGTTGAAATTTTTAAAGAAAAAAAGAAAAACGGTGGTCCAGTTGGAATTGCACTCAAGAGTTTTGACTAAATGAGAAAAACAGACATTTATTAGTGGTTTACTAGTTTTATTTTTTGAATATAAAATATTGCAGGTTGTGAACTGTAAAATCAGAGTCAAGCATGCGTCAGTGTTACACATCCATTACATCCATATATTTAAACAGGAAGGTGTAGTGGCTAAATGAGCTATTTAAACCAATAATATATACTGTATATATATGTTTTTTATTTTTGCCAAATATTATTTGGCGTTAATCACCAAAGATTCTTTACCCACAGTAGAGAGCAATAACAGATCACAGGAGATCTTGCATTACATTAGTTATTTAGCTGACGCTTTTGTCCAAATGACTTACAGTTGATTAGACTAAGCAGGTGAAAATCCCACCTGGAGCAATGTGGGGTTAAGGGCCTTGCTCAAGGGCCCAACAGCTGCACAGATCTTATGGTGGCTACACCAGGGCTAGAACCACAAACCTTCTGGGTTCCAGACAAGCACCTTATCACTAGGCTACATGCTGCCCTCATGGGGAGCATGCTATAGGTATAAAAGGACTACCATACAATATCTCTGTACTTGGTCCATTCGGTATGATTGTCAAAAGCAGCTTATTATTCTGATAACTACAATTTAAACACATGAAAGTGACCACATTGTTTGTCTGGAGAACAAGCTTACATTCATGAAAAATAGCTGTTAATGAAAAATAATTCATTTTAATTACTTAATTAGAAATAAATGTGGAATGACAGACATACACTGAATAATCGTCCCACAGAAACCCCAGAGACTGGGCTTAATCTTTCAGTATTTTACAGGCATTGAAGATGCTCATATTATAATCCGATTTTTATGTCAATATTTGGTGATAATTTCCATTAAAAAAGTGTGCATCCATCCCTTTCTATCACTGCCTGTTCATCTGCCAATCACTGAGCTGATGCCTGGAGTTAATCAAGACTGGACTTAAACCTGCAGATGCTGCAGACCTCAAAGACTGGAGTTAAACCTGCAGACACAGCAGCCCTCCAGGACTGGAGTTAAACCTGCAGACACCGTGGCCCTCCAGGACTGGAGTTAAACCTGCAGACACTGTGGCCCTCCAGGACTGGAGTTAAACCTGCAGACACTGTGGCCCTCCAGGAATGGAGTTAAACCTGCAGACACAGCGGCCCTCCAGGACTGGAGTTAAACCTGCAGACACAGCGGCCCTCCAGGACTGGAGTTAAACCTGCTGTGCTGAGCA
The DNA here is from genome assembly GCF_963514075.1 of Conger conger. Classification (NCBI taxonomy): domain Eukaryota; kingdom Metazoa; phylum Chordata; class Actinopteri; order Anguilliformes; family Congridae; genus Conger; species Conger conger. The sequence continues at coordinate 40,291,846 of NC_083770.1, forward strand.
GGAGACTCCCTTGCTGTTCAGAGCTCCCTGTCCTCCTTCCTCCTCCATAACAGATGGGAGGTTTCAGTGTGGGCTGCTGCTTCAGGCCTTTCTCTGCTCAGGAGATGCAATCCAGACCTTCTCCCTCCCTCCTCCTCTGAAATCACACTGCTGTTTACTTTATGCTGAAGCAAATGTTCAGCTTGTACTTTCCTGCCCTTGCCTTCTTTCCTGCCTTGAAAGGTTCCCCATGTTGGAGAGATACATGCGGACATTCCATCATTCATTACACTTTTTGGAGGAAACTCAAGATAAATTAACAGAGTGATAATCCCCCACAGACAGAAATTCTCAGAAAGTAGGGTTGCTCAAAACCCTCAGTGTGGGGTTCTTTGATCCAAACAGCAGTTGTAACCAACAAAAACATTTCAGGAACAAAAAATAAGGATTCAGGGAAAATGTGTCCTGTTGACGGGCAGGCGATGCAAGGGGGTGGCCAGCGGGGGTGTCATCTTAAAAATCAGTAAGCTGGAATGTTCCCATGACCAAAATAATGACAGGCCCTGTGACATAGGCGCTAATGCTGGGGTTCTGGATCTGGAATACCTTGGGATGATAACAGAGAGACGGTACTGCAGACGCACAGCTGACTTATACAGTCTAAAGGGGACTGTGTGTGCAGTTATACACTTACGGACACTGAGTGTGTGTAGTTACACAATAACAGGGACTGTATGTGTGTGTGCTGTCACACACTAGCGGGGACTGTGTGTGTCCAGTTGCACACTAATGGAGACTGTGTGTGTGTGCACTTACACACTAGCAGGGACTGTGTGTGCAGTTACACACTGATAGGGACTGTGTGTGTGCAGTTACACACTGATAGGGACTGTGTGTGTGCAGTTACACACTGATAGGGACTGTGTGTGTGCAGTTACACACTGATAGGGACTATGTGTGTGCTGTTACACACTAATGAGGACAGTGTGTGTGTGTGTGCAGTTAAACACTAGTGGGAACTGTGTGTGCAGTTACACACTAGCAGAGACTGTGTGTGCAGTTATACACTTACGGACACTGAGTGTGTGTAGTTACACAATAACAGGGACTGTATGTGTGTGTGCTGACACACACTAGCGGGGACTGTGTGTGTCCAGTTGCACACTAATGGGGACTGTGTGTGTGTGCAGTTACACACTAGCAGGGACTGTGTGTGCAATTACACACTAGCAGGGACTGTGTGTGCAGTTACACACTAATAGGGACTGTGTGTGTGCTGTTACATACTAACGGGGACAATGTGTGTGTGTGCAGTTACACACTAATGAGGACAATGTGTGTGTGTGCACTTACACAGTAATACGTACAGTGTCTGTGTGTGTGTGCACTTAAACACTAGTGGGGACTGTGTGTGCACTTAAACACTAGTGGGGACTGTGTGTGCTGTGTTGGGCTGCATGGCACTCTGCAGCGGATCTCTTCCTGTCATTCACACATAAAGGTGTCGTAACGTCGAGAAGCCATGTACTATTGACCAAATTAGCCAAAAAACAAGAAAGTTTAAAATATATAAAGCAAAAATAACATTTATATATTATACATATATGCATGACTTAATGCACCGGCATTCATGGAGGTAGATAGTAGAGTCTCAGAGCTACAGACCAATAGGAGTGTTTGGAAGAAGAGAGTGCTGGGTACATATACGTTTACTGTGCTTATAAAGTTGGTGTGTGTACATGAGCATGTGTGTGTGTGTGCGTGTGTGTGTGTGTGTGTGTGTGTGTATGTGTGTGTACATGAGCGTGTGCATGTGTGTGAGTGTGTGTGGGGTTAGGCTGCAGTAAGTGACATCAGCAGGAAAAGAAAACAGTTTCCCCTGCTTCTCCTCAAATCTCGGGCAGGGGCGGAGTCCGTTCCCTCTGTAATGCCAGAGTCCGTGTGAGCGCGCTCACGGGGGCGTGGGAGGCGGAGCTACACGAAGAGCAGAGAGTGCATGGGGCACCGGCAGTTCTCCGAGGAGGACTCTCGAACCCAGGACCCGTGACAGCCAGGCACTGAGGCGGCCGTCCAGAACGTGCTGGAACACAACAGGGAGGGGATGAGTGCAAACGCAGGGTGGGGTCATCAGACGTGCGCTCAAGACGTTCAGCGGTGAACTATGTTCGCCGCAAACAGACACTGTTGAACTATTTAAAATTGTTTAAAACATTCCATTGAGCTCACCACCAACGCCCTTTTAACACACATGGATGCGACTTACGTCTAACCTGCCAGCCTATTCATTGCTTATTTTTTTAAGATAAGAACAAATATCACGTTGATTATTATAACAGCCAAATAATTGTCAACTTTTGTTATTTGCGGTTTTCCCAATCAGCAGCACGCTACCTTTTCAAACTGTTAACTGCGGTGAACAGAAAAAAATAGAATATGTTGCCGAATGTTAGCTAACGTTTGCCATCTCAAATGCACGTCATGTCAGAGCCAGTCAACTGCCAAGACTGTAGTACATTGCTTATTGTTGTAATAGAACAATGGTGTCCAAATTCAGCGCAGCCATTTTGGATCTAATGTGATGTATCTGTTTGAGCTGTGAGGCCATAAGATTACAGGTGTCATTAGCTAAGCACTGCGATGGACTGGCGACCTGTCCAGGGTGTATTCCTGCCTTTCGCCCAATGTATGCTGGGATAGGCTCCAGCCCCCCAGCGACCCTGTTCAGGATAAGCGGGTTCAGATAATGGATGGATGGATGGATTAGCTAAGCATCGAAGTGTCACTCAGGCAAGAAAAAAGATTTCAGTAGTTTTATTTCCTTGGAGCTTCATTTTTACTTCTACATTCTTTCTTACATTTTACGTTATATTTTATGTGCCTTATTATGTTACCTTCTTTCATTTTTATTACACCGTCAGTTTTACTGTTATGCTCTGAGAAGCAGCCTATGTGCAAACGGTGCCAGACAGATAAAGTTATCATTTTTAAGTTGGATTTGTTTGTAGCGGGGTGCTGTATATTTGAGTAAGGGGGTCAAGCCCACTGGCCCCAGTAAAACCAGCAAAATGCTTCCATCATCATTCCATAACCTGCACAAGACCTAAGTGCATGATGAGTGAGGGGGGGGGGGGGGGCAGTGCTATTATGAGTGATCAATCGCATACTTGTCTGAGCCAATAGAAATATTTATGTAGACGCAATGATTGGCTCCAATTATGAGTCATGGGATAGTACTGCCTATTTCTGATTGCACAACGGTTCTCCCATCATTAAACCCATTACACCCACACAGATAGAAGCACTTTATGAGGTCACTGAGAAATCAAGTGGAGTGTAAAAAGAGGGCTAAAGTTGGGGTGTAGAGGGGTGATGTTGGCATGCACAGGGCAGATGTTTGCGTGCAGGGGGTTGATGTTGGAGGGATGTTTGGGTGCAGAGGGTTGATGTTGCAGGGATGTTTGGGTGCAGGGGGGTTGATGTTTCTGGGTGTAGGGGGTTGATTTTGGGGTGCAGTGGGTACCGTATGGTCTCCAGTCCGTCTCCCCCGCAGTGCTGGTTGCTGTCCATGGCGTCACTCTGACACTCCGCACAGACGGATCTCTCCCGCACCAGCTGGGCGCTCCACATGTTCAACCTGCAGGGGGCGCTGGCCTGTTTCACACGCAGCTGCACACAGTAACTGGAGAGGAGAGAGAGTGACCTGTCACTCAAACACAACACACACCTCACATACCTCACACCTGTTACTCACACAACCCTTACCTCAAACACTGACCCCACGCCATAAATCCACCTCACAGACAGCCCCGAAGCTTGCACAAGCCATTCGCACACAGCCAATCAACACACGGGAAATACACACACAGCCAATCAACACACAGCAAGTTGTAAAAACCCGGTCATGCACAATGCAAACAATCTTAAAGCCATTGTAAATAATCCTTTTGTTTATATGGATAGGTGTGCATTTCCCCATGACGGTATGGTCAGTGTGTGATCTCACTGGGCTACTCATTACCTACGGCTGGGGCCCGCCAGCTTTAATCATGGCTGTGTCTCTGGCACTAATTGCAGGTTTCATGCTAGTAAAAGGAAGCTCTGTTTTAGAGGGGCTCCTCAGTGACAAAATTCAGGGGGCTGTGTGTTCTTCCACACACACCACGGACTGTCCACAGCTGGGGAACAGCGTAGAAAAAGCATTTTAATCCAAATAAATTATATTTTTGACCCAGGTCTGGTACTGATCCATTTTTAAAAATGCATCTATTTGAGCTCATCTATTCAGAAGATTCTTACTCATTTACTCATACAATTGTGTGTTTTGGTCAGTTACAGTTTTATTGGAAATTCTCAAGTATCCTGCAGTAATGCTTTCAAAAGTTCCCAACCTGGCTCTCTCAACCTGCCACCTTATCATCCCCTGATTTAATTGCCTAAATAATTGTTATCTCCCTCTCCAACTTAGCTGGTGTGTGGTGAGGATTCTGCGACAAAATGGCTGCCGCTGCATCACCCAGGTGGGTGGTGGTGGCTGAGGCGAGGTTCCCCTCATACAAATGCAAGACATTATTATTGTTAAAGGATCACAAGCATATCTTTTGTGTTTTTGAGCTTTTCCTCTCATCCTGCTACCTTATGTAGGGACTAACTCCTGTTTCTCCAAGTGGTTTGTAAAACAATATATCACGTGACATTGCGTATGTTTTTGCACAATTACCAGGTGACGGTGCTAAATGTAAACACAGAGAGCTGACCACAGGAGGTGGAGGGGCAATTGGACTCTGGGGGCAGAGTTAGGGACTTCTACATTTAGTTCTAAAATGTACACCACTGCTCTTTGCAAACGTTTTGTGGGCATTTTAGATACTAAACCCAGGAAGAGAGCGCTGATGCGTGTGGGTCTTTAAGATAGTAGGGTAGCCGCACACACCAGTGTTGCACTGGGACTCTTACACAGCTGCGCGTGGAACAGATGTGAGGCTTCAGAGTTCTGGACCGGTTCCGACCCAACCAGCCCCCCCCCCCGCAGGCAGAGTATATCATGTTCTGTTTGTCAGTCTGAAGGAGGTCATCTGCCCTTTAGGAAATATCTCTGGAATAGCATCAGTGGGGAGACATCTCGTAAAGATGTCCAGATGTACTGGACTGGACTGCTGGCTATCTCTATCTGCTAAGCCACAGGAAACCGTGCGTCCCTTATGGGAGCTGACTTGTGATTAAACGGCCCGTTCCAGAGGTGGGTTTGTGTACAGGTGCATAATTAAATTCAGTTCCATTTAATTTCTTTAGAGCTTTTCACAGCAGACTGTCCCAAAGTCGCTTTACAGAGTAACAGAAGGGAAGAAAATACCAGCCCTGAGCCCACAAGCGCACAAGGTAAACAGCTCCCTAGTGGGGAGAAAAAGCCTCACACAATGGCGAGAAAAAACTCCACGACGGGAAGAAATCGAGAGGAACCCAGCTATAGGGGTATGCCCATCCTCCGCTGGCCTATAGGTTAACAGTTGGTGTCTCGGTGGCGCAGCCTGTAGAGCACTGACCGCATGCTCATTGCGAGCCGCAACGTCGGCGGTTCGAATCCGACCGTCTGACATTTGTCGCATGTCTTTCCCTCTCTCGCTCCCATTCTTCCTGTCTCTCTATACTATATACTGTCCAATAAAGCTGAAAAAGGCCGAAAAAATATCAAAAAAAAAAAAAAAAGATGCCAACAGTTGAGGCATTAAACTAGCTACATGGAGACATAACTACATGGAGTTCAGGTATGCAGGTCAGAGGGTAGGGGGATGAATCTGTAGTGCCAGGCTGTGTCGAAGCCTGGGCATGAACCAGTCGGCCGTTTTAGGACAGAATCAAATGAGCGACAGATACACGAAGACCCAACAAACTCTTAAGGGATCGGTAACAGCTGTCGGTCGACCAGCGCTTCACAAATCGACACTCCTGCTGGGGGACGTTCAACGACTGCCCCGGCTCTGATCCCCATGGCGACGGCCGCTAGCGGGCCCGCGGTAGTGGCAGACGGATGGCGGGTTTGGCGCCAGTGCCCCAGTGGGGAAAGGGAACGCTCTCGTTCCGTTTCAGGATGTTTGGAGTAGGAACCCAATCAATCAGCTCCAGTTCACTGGAATATGTAGTTGTGATTGCGTAAACATGTATATTAATTTTAAACAGATTAGCACAGATAGCCAGCCACCAAGTCACAGAGAGGGTGAGTCAATATGCTGCATAAACAGCAGTGCATGTGATCCAATTCATTTTAATATTTACCAGAACAAGATTAGAGGATCGTGTTCCTAGCCCCATTCCAGGCTAAAGGCCAGGATTTGTAGTTTTCGCAACTGGCATCTGGCTTTGTGTTTTTGGGGAGGTGCATGCGCATTTCTGGCATCCGTGTTTATCTTGACTGGCCAAGTTCGCAATCGCTGGAATAGTCCTGTGTTATTCCGCCTGCTTTCAACAAGTGAGTCATTTACACTCTGTTATCATAACCATTTAACTTCCTGTGAAATTAAGGACTTCAGACACGTGATGAGGCTCGAGACAGAATCGCAAACACGACGATCCCACCTCCTCAAAGCCCCTGTCTCTGCTTTTCATCACTCTGTTTCTGCACCTCTACGTTCCCGTTTGACCCCATCTGACCTTCCAATTTCAGAGCTTTTTCATGTGCATCTTGATGAACTTATGCTTTTTTAATTCAGAAAAAAGCTGAAGTATGACACTGGAAAGAGATGTCTCACCTGGAGAATTCCCAGATTCTATGTACACTTCACAACAAATGTCCCAAACTCTTATTTCAAACATCTTTTTCACACGCAAAGAGAAACAGAGCCGTCATGGAGAAGCCAGTTTCCACCAGCACCCTGTAATTACAGGTAAGTGCTGTCATCAATAACCAAGAGCCTGCTATGACTGTCAGAACACACTTGGGAACACTGGCCCTTTTAAGTATAAAGGATGTTTTCTTTTCCCCTTCTGAAATGCCCATTCCCTGGGTGCTCTTAAGTGTGACGCACTTCATAGTTTTTAACTTGAAGCACAGAGCAGACGGAGCTAATCTGCTTACATCTGAGAGAAGCCAAACCTAAATTAGCATGGATGTGCTTAGAGGAAACACAGCACCTTTAATGCAGCCGGTTCCCCACACAAGAGCACAATAAACAAAAGGTGAATACTTCAATCAAACATCTGAGAAAGAGAGGCTTTGGGTGTTGGGGCTGCAGGTTTAAACACATCAAAAAGAGATAAAGACAGCCTACACTCAACTCTGGACATCCCAAGCACAGGGTTTATACTCTTAATTCACAAACCTGTCTGTGTTATTATAACTGCAACGTCACCTACTGAGCTCCAGAGTCTTCTCTGCTCCTCTTACTAAACCACAGGAAGTTCAGGTTAGTGAAAGCAGTTTCGACAGCACCTGAACATCTATTGAACCTGTATCACACCTGGTCAGGCTGCTTAATGCAGTTCCAAGTGGGGGCAGCCTGTTGCCTAGTGGCTGAGGTACATGACTGGGACCCAGAAGGTTGGTGGTTCGAGTCCCGGTGTAGCCACAATCACATCCATGCAGCTGACCCATGCTGGGCTTTGGATGAAATTGTCAGCTAAATAACAAATTATTATTATTCAGGTGGTGTGTCAAATCAGACATTCTAGCATCAACACGCAAAGAGCTTTCAATGTTAAGAACAATGAGCAGAGCATACGGTTAGTCAAACTTTGAGCTTTCAGTCACACTTTGACTGGCCACTGTTGTCCAGTTCCAGAAGGTTCTGAGGTCAGGAGAAGGGAGACTGTTTTAGGCAGGAGGCAGCCCACCATCTGGGCGGTGTTATCTGCGGACAGCCTGCAGACGAGATGCTGGGCTCGTTAGGGTGATTGCAGTTTGTTTTCTCTCTCAAACGGAGCGCATGTGAAATCCGCTCCTGTGTCACTTGGCAACCCCAGGTCTTAACTGGCCTGGGCTTCTGGACCAGGTGATTGTGTTTTCCACAGGAAGAGTGCGGCTGCCTGCCCTGGAGGGGGGGGGATGGGGGGGTGGACTCTGATTGGTAATTTGAGTTTTGGATACGGTGTAGAATTTCTGATTTACAGCTTTTCACCTGGTCTTACTTTTTAATTAAAATGTACCTGTTTGAGCCCGAGCTTAGCTTCATTCCTGGAACACAAGCGTCTTTGGTGGCCCGCCCCCTCCGCACCCCCCCCCCCCCCAACACACAGGAGGAGTAGAAACGTTTTTTTAAATTTGACAGAATTGTGCCGCTTATAAACATAACAAGTAAGCTTTTAGCCGCTTTGCACATTTTAGCTCTGAACGCTGGATGTTAATTTATTGTTGGGATTTAATGTAGCAGCCTGTTTTTTCCTTTTTAGGTTTCCTGATTATTAAGACATTGGATCCCCTCCCTTTCCCCTCAAGAGGCTGATTACCGTCATTTGTTCTGAAGTGATTTGTTCTGGTTAAATTCAATTTAAATTTTAATTCAATTGAACTCGTATAGCCCTTTTCACAGCAGACCGTCACAAAGACGCTTTACAGCGTAACAGAGGGGGAGAAAAATACCAGCTCTCAGCCCCCAGATAGCATATGAGGTAAATGAGGAAAAACCCCTCAAACAGCTCAGTCCAGAGGCTCCTGCAGAAGGGATGGGGATGAATCTGTAACTCCAGGATGTAAATAAAGGTTCTAAATAAAAAATTTAAAAATCTCCATCTGCGGACGTACTGTCAAGTCTCTATTTCTGCTGTACGAGGTGAATGAAATTCGGCCGCGTCCTCCGTCTCACCGACGAACCAGGCGAGCGTCGCCGAGCGGTCCTGCCAGACCGGCGCGCGGTTTTAACCGCCACACACCGCGTTCTGTCCTGCAGCTGCTGGGCCGTAAGCCTCCGCGGAGAGACTGACCCCGCCAGCCGCAAGCGCACGTCACGCCTAGCCAAAACAAGAACATCGAGTGCTTCGCTCTAATCTGCACCAGGGCTCTGTCTGAGTCCGCCTCGCGCCTGACTCATCTCCACACACAGCGAAGGCCAGCGAGGCATCTGCAGGTCACCTCACAGTCACCCTGAGTGAAGCGGTGCGTTCTGTGCCGCTGGATGAGAACTGGCGTGTCTTTAGTGAGGGTCATTGTGCGAATGAGGACAACAGAAACACACAGGCCCCTATAACACACACAGACTGCCCCAAACATCACACAAGCTTCTGCCCTGTGCCCCAGGTAATTACCCCAGTTTATCATTGCCCTGGACCAAAGGCAAATGACCATCGAACACAAACAACAGAGACCTAAACCTTAAATTCTTATACAATATTAACAATCTAAAAGTCAAGTAATTTTTAATGAAAAGAGTTGCAGGGCAGGAGGCTCGAGGTGTATGGGCAGGGTTTAGATGGTGTGTGGATGGAGTCTAGATGGTGTGTAGGTGGAGTTTAGAAGGTGTGTGGATGGAGTTTAGATGTGTGTAGGTGGAGTTTAGATGTGTGTAGGTGGAGTTTAGAAGGTGTGTAGGTGGAATTTAGAAGGCATATAGGCAGTGGTTAACAGAGCTCTGAGCCTTACCTGGGCATTTCTTCCTTCATGAGCATGTGTGGCCGTCTCCAGGGGTCCTTAAAATTCCTCTTGAAGGAATCGGGCAGGATTTTGGCCACTTCTGGAAGACAGCGAAGACCTTCATTAAACACCAGCATGAGAGTTTCCCCCCCTCCCCCTCAAAAAACCCCAAAAGTTCCATTCCCAGAAACAAAATCTAATCTGTCTCTTCCACAAGGGTGGACGTAGAGAGGATGGGGGGGGGGGGGTTCCTGGAAAACATTGTGAAATTTTGGAAAGATAAAGAGATTCCTTGGACCCAGTTAGCTTTTTAACATTGTATTTATTTATTTCACTTCTGTACTGAAAGTGCATACAGTGTTATATATACAGGAAGTGGATGGTATTGTTACATGCAGGAATGGAGGGTGTTGTCGTATACAGGAAGTGGAGGATGTTGTCGTATACAGGAAGTGGAGGGTGTTGTTGTATACAGGAAGTGGGCGGTGTCATGATTTACCTTTTGCGGAGCTGCAGAGCGGGCCGTGTCCGTAACACCCCCGGCGCTGTTTGAGGTCGGGACAGGGGGCCCCTCCATTCCTGGGGGGCACGGTGACCTGCCGACTCCTCTCCTTGCTGCCCACCCCACAGGGGGCGCTGCACTCGCTCCACCCCGCCCAGGGACCCACCACACAGTCAATGGCTGCTGGGGGAGAGAGGACACAGGCAAGAGATCAGGAAAAACCAGCTGATCTGGGATCAGCTTCACCTGACAGCTCATAGTGGATACAGTTAGGATGGGGGCAGGGGAAATCTGACCCTAGACCTGCCCTCCTACTCCAAGGAGATTTTGAATGAGGGCTCATTCTCTCAGTGTGTCCTCAAAGCAATTCCACGGCAACCGACATTATGAACTGCAGTATATCTGCATGGTAAAGTCCAATAGAGCTACATAAGAGAGTGACAGGGATATTTGCTTCTGAAGGTTATAGAAGTTTATATCAGTCTCTATTATGTAGCTGTAAAGCACTTGTAACATATGTTACCGTGCAATTGCCCCTCAGAGAATTAAATAATGGCTGGTTGATTTATTGAAGACAGCTTTTAAAAAAAAAACTATAGCATTGATGCTGAAAGATGGAAAACGTTCGAAAACCTTTCCTTGAATTTTGTGTGTAATCTTCCTGGAAAGACTTCCATGCCCAACTCAGGTATTCTGGTTAAACTCCAGCTGGGCTGTAGCTAGAGGACAGGTCTCTTATTAGAAGCATTCTTTAAAAGCCAGGGAGGGCTGCACTCTCTCCCCAGGGCTGTCAGTCTCCGTTACTCCTGCATTAAGCAGCGGACTGACCCCCCCACACAGCCAGCATTAACCCCCCCATAGAGAAAGAATGGTCCGATTACTCATCTTCCTCCCACACAACACTTACACATCTGGAACATCCTTGACTTTGAGACAACATTCATTACACTAAAGGAAGGCAACGCACGGCTTCAAAAAGCAGCAAGACGTTTAACCTGCAAACTTCTTATCTTTCCCCCCCATGTTTTATTTTCAAAAGTTTCACTCAAGAGGGATGTCCTACAACTGACAGAGAGGCACAAACAGCTATGGAACCCAACCCCTAGTTGAGACTTTACATCTGGTAATATAGTTCTCATCCATTAAACATTTAAAATAGCTTTAGTAACACATTAACAATGGACCTGAGCGAAAAGTAATCATTAATCAAGCCGCTACACACTTGTGATTTGTTGTCATACGTGTGATTCTATACATTGTCCTTACAGTCCCCCACGCATTACCTCCCATATGTCCAGGGACACTGGGGCACTCAGCCCCAGATATTCAGCCAGAAGCTTAAGCCTCTACCCTTCTTCTGTGGTAAAAGCTCTTCCAGGTTAACTACTTTCTTTGACTGGCTCAAAATTCAGAAAAATTAATTACGCTCAAAAAGCTCAGATGAAATTACAAAACCAGGCAAAATAATGTTAAATGTAAGGGACACAAAAGGGTAATTCTGTGAAAAATCAACTGGAGGTGTGGAGGGTGGCCACTACAATTTTGCTCAAACTTTCTGTAAATGTTCTTTACATATATATTCAATTTAAAACATTCAAAATATCAGCCTCACTGGATTTGTAGTTCTGGGGATATTGGCTCTTAAAAAGGGGGGGGGGGGGCACCCAAAAAGCCACCTGCGAGTGTAAATTGGGGTTTGTGTCGATTTTGGAGCATCATATCTTTGGCATTAAAGCAAGGGAAAAACCTGAAAACCTGTACTTTTCTGTCTACTTTCAGATTATCAACTTGCAACACTTTTCTCTGCCTTTTCTGAACTTTGGAGCCTGTATGAAAACCAAATACACTGCTCCGAAACTTCTCATTTCGCAAGCGTAGTGGGACAAACGCTCCATTACTTATCTCTGTGCGTCCCCCAGGTTTACGGAAAAGTTAACGGCCCTGCCCTCACAGGCACAGGAAGGAAGTGAGTCCACAGACACAGCAACACGCTGATTATCTGCTACCAAAACACCTCATTAATACGGGGAGCACAGCTGCCTACAAAGCAGGCTGGGGCACATTAATCTCAATAATACAGCTGTGTTCCCACATTTTGTTTTGCAGTGGACACGCTTGGTGGCCCCCCGAGATTAAGGTGCGGAAGCCACCCTGTCGGGGGCGGGGTCAGCCACCTGTAGGAATCGATAAGCCCCCTGTCTCTACACGGCTCATTTGAAGTGGCAGAACGCAGCAATCCTGTGATAGTCATCGTCTCCCGGGGCTACGAAGGACCAATCAGACAGCCCGACGGCCGAGAGCCAATCGGAGAGCCGGATAGCCGAGCCACGGTGTCTGCAGAACACCCGGAGCATCATGGCGACGGTGGAGGCGGGGGGGAGCAGTGCTTGTAAGGCAGATTTTACGTTTACAGGCACAGATGTCCAATGATATAACTCTGAGATATACTTCGGCACCAGGCACAAAATGGAAATCATGCTTTAAAAAAATACCTTTTTCCACACATCTGGTCCGTGACCCATCGATTTGAGCCGCGCCGCACACACACTTCTGCATCCATCACGGTTCAGACGGCAGTTTGGTCACAGTTAAGTATGATGTAGTGACTACGATGAGAAAACAAACCCTAACCCCTAAACCCTAACCTTCACATGAGACCGACCCAGACCAGCAGTCCCTTTCCATCCGTCTGCACTGCAAAAACCAAAAAATAAGTTGAGACAAAAATATTGCCAATGAGGCAAGTCAGTTTGACTTATTTCAAGATTTGACTTCACAACCCAGGGCCAAGTCTGTAGAGCGGACAGGGCGATACACAACCAAATATAGAGTTTCAACAGGAAGACATAAAATGCTAAGGTCATGTTTTAAGTAGATTTTCGTGCTGGTGAGGCCTGCACCTTCACATGCACAGAAACAGAAATGTAGGAAGGGAAAGGCAGAACAGAACACGGTGACCGGTGCCAGATGACTCATAGCCTGGATAACAAAGTCTGTTTAAAAGGTGAGAAACTTCCAGCGAAAGAGAACATGGCTTGTTGTCCAGCCAGCAATGACCTTAGCTCCAGCAGCATGTACTGAACACCCTTTTTTATCCTAAAAGATCAGAACAGAGAACATGCTTAGTACTGCCAGTACCGGCCTGAGAACAGCTGCAAAGACCTGGGGTTCGGCTAACGGAGACAGAAATAAAACTGACCAGAACAAAAAGGTTATTACACTTGGCCCCTTGAGAGCGCTTTTTATCGGGAGTTTTCCGCACGGTATTCCGAAGCTCTTAGGGGGCTGCTGGGCTTTCCGTTCCCATTCCCTGTGATGCGGGAACACAAAGCCACTGTGGAATTTTCCACATTCCTCCAGATTAGTTCTGCAGATCTGTGGCTCGTGGGCCCGAGTCCACTGAGCCTCACACAGGTGCTTCAGACACATCACACGCACCTCTAACGCGGTGAAACGAGACCACAGGGACCGCCTCTCCACTGTAACTGAATTATCGCTTTTCTCCGTGAAGTATTTTTATGTTAAACACGAGCGCCAGGAAGCTCGGAGCCATCCGATTGGTACAGCGAGGCAGGGCTGCATAACGAGGACATTTGGGCCGCGTAACTAAACAAGCCTCGTTTGCATCAGCTTTGGTCAGCGCTCCGAGTCCTCACCCCAAACGACCCCCAGGGGTCAGAGGTCAACCCAGACAAGGGTCACAGGGTAATTACCTTTGATGGTCTCCACAACCCGCCCCCCACAAACACTCCCTCTTCACAAACCAAACAGCCACAGCCTTCATTAAGCAACAGATAGAAGGGATGTGGAGAGAAAACATGGAGGTTTAGTGTCACTAGTTTCATGATTAAAATATATTCCAATTAAAATAAAATGTATGAATTCTCAGAAATGAAACGTAGAATGACAATTAAAGCAATACAAATAGTAATGACTTGAACTTTTTTTTTTCTTTGTAATTTATATCAGAGCACGATGCAGACATAATATGAGATTAATTGCTCATATTCTTTTTCCATTTTATCCTGCTGAGGGCCAGTACTGCACCACTGCCTGATTGGCTTCACTGGTCACTAACATTCTTAACAGAAAATATGGAGTCTTACGAAATAAACTACTTAACTTAATAAGTATGTTATCATTAGCATAACAAACATGATTATATTAAGTTTATTGCCAGCATATTACAGGGAAGTGAAAGGGCATTGGAAGAACGGATGTTGCCGTAAACACGGGATAGTTATACCAGAGGAATCAAACCCGCAACCTTCCCAGAGCCAGGGAGCCTGAACAGATCCGGGCACAGTTAAGGAGGTGGGCAAAGGGTAAATGGACTGCATTTATACAGCCGTTTTATTTAAAGTGCTTTACAATTAATGTCTCTCATTTACCCTTTTACAGTACAGACAGACGCACACACTCTCGCTCCCACCGTGGCTGCCACGCAAGGCATCAACCAGCTCATCGCAATTGGGGAGCTAGGTGTCTTGCTCAGGGACAGTTTGACACACCCAGGGTCGGGGATCGAACTGGCAACTGTCAGACAACCACCCTTACCACATTGGAATCAGTAGTACAGCCATGAACGTTATTTCCAGTACACATGGCATAAAGGCCAAGTCAGTAAGGGATTAGGACAGTAACTACAGCACAAAGATAAATACAAATGCAAATACAGCTGCAACAGTCCAAGATGGAACTACAAAGTAGAGCAAGAGCTAATAGATTGAGACAGGTGACACAGCAGACCTGGCCTTGGGAATCTGCTGTGATGGAGAACACTGCTGTTCTCCTGCGCATATCGCAGCTGGACACTGGACTCTGTGTGTGTGTGTGTGTGTGTACGTGTGTGTGTGTGCGTGTGTGCGTGTGTGTGTGTGTGAGTGTGTGTCTGTGTGTAAGTGTGTGTGTGTGTGTGTGTGTGTGTGTGTGTGTGTGTGTGAGTGTGTGTGTGTGTGTGTGTGTGTGTGTGTGAGTGTGTGTGTGTGTGTGTGAGAGTGTGTGTGTAAGTGTGTAAGTGTGTAAGTGTGTGTGTGTGAGTGTGTGTGTGTGTGTGAGTGTGTGTGTGTGTGTGTGAGTGTGTGTGTGTGTGTGTGTGTGTGTGTGTGTGAGTGTGTGTGTGTGTGTGTGTGTGAGAGTGTGTGTGTAAGTGTGTAAGTGTGTGTGTGTGTGTGTGTGAGTGTGAGTGTGAGTGTGAGTGTGTGTGTGTGTGTGTGTGAGTGTGTGTGTGTGTGTGTGTGTGTGTGTGTGTGTGTGTGTGTGTGTGTGTGTGAGTGAGTGTGTGTGTGAGAGTGTGTGTGTGTGTGTGTAAGTGTGTAAGTGTGTGTGTGTGTATGAGTGTGAGTGTGTGTGTGTGTGTGTGTGTGTGTGTGTGTGTGTGTGAGTGAGTGTGTGTGTGAGAGTGTGTGTATAGTACCTGCTCAGCTGTAATTGATGCATAGCTGTCAGGGTGAGGGGTTTGAGCAAACGCAGGGCACAGCCCACAGGGAGGAAGAACGGATCTCTGAACCAAGGCGTGTGTGGTGGGGGGGAGTGGTGGAGGCACGGCCCGCACACTCAGGGGGGCTAATGGAGTGCCCACCCATCCCCATTCCTCTCCTGGGCTTCCACCCCCTCCCTCCCCCTCATACTTAGCAGATACGCAGGGCTCATCATCATGCGTAAGGAGGAAGAGGAGGAGGAGGAGGACGCATTCCTGAGCTCAGAAACAGGGCGTGACGAGCACCTCAGACATTTACAACACGGCTTGCTGACCCCAGATTAACTTCTCTCACTCAAGGCTGCGATGTTCCAGGGGGATTTCCCCAAACCCAGCTCCCTGCACCTCAGCCAAGCACCTGTACTGAACCTGGCACCGTTCATGTCAGGTTTAATCCCAATTCATAAATCCAGGCTGCGTTTCTCAACTCTGCAACGTCTCTGCTTTTTTACGATGGGTGGATTTATGAAACACTGGCGGTCTGGAAAAGGCTCTTCTTGTTGTAATGCTGCAGGTGTTTTTCGTTA
Source organism: Conger conger (assembly GCF_963514075.1). Classification (NCBI taxonomy): domain Eukaryota; kingdom Metazoa; phylum Chordata; class Actinopteri; order Anguilliformes; family Congridae; genus Conger; species Conger conger. The sequence goes on from NC_083770.1 coordinate 40,307,889, forward strand.
ATTCGGTTTGGAGTGAACTCGGGCTCCTCAGCTTGACCTGCTTCCCACGACCCTGCCCGATCCTTTACACCGCCAGCGAGCCCATCGCAGCTCACCGCCGCAGCGAAGACGCAAAGCCGTAAAAACGTCCCGCATTCCTCTGCCATCAGCACAGAATCTAGCGCTTTGTATAGAAGCTCCATCTTGCATATCTTCACAGAACAGTGAAATGGCAGGACACACACACACAACAGATGTCTGTTTCAGCTTCCAGTTCAATTCTCCATGAAAACGTGAAAACGGCTACCATGTTTAATTAATAGCAAACGTTTAAGGAGCCGTTTATGGCCCAAGTATACTGTGTAGGTAGAGAGGTAGCCGTTTCAGTTGCAACCTTTCTGTAATCAAGATGAAAAACATGATTTGTACTATTAATATGATATAAAATCACATAAGTAAAATCACATGATTAAGGACAGATGTTTCAGTTGAATTTTTGATCTTCAGTAGAGAACCTGTCCGTAAGCCTGCAGTTTGTCAAGGCCTTGCTTCGTTTAGCTGCTATAAACATTCAGATAATCCACCACAGTTCAAATGTCCACAGGGTCAAATACTCAACTGGGCCACTTTGTTAATCAGTGGATGATGAAAGTTCTTGTTCATTACAGCCCTATGAGCCTGGCCAGCCTGCTCATAACCTTACAGCACTATGAGCCTGACCATGCGAGACATTTTATTTTACCTTTATTTAACCTGGAAGTCTCGCCAATACTGTATTCTACTTGGAACAAAAGCTTCATCAGGCCATGTCAATACCTGGAAAACAACTGCCAGGGAAGAAAAAGTCAAAGGAAACTAACGGCAACCCCCATAGCCCGTGGAAGAGTGCTCCAATTACAGCAAGAGCATGACATCATCATTCAAGGCCATAGTTTTGCCTCAGTTTGGAGGTCATTGGAGGGTACAGACAGGGGGGTGGGGATCTTTTATCATTGGAGATAAAGAAGTTTACATTTTATTGCCTTGTTGATGATGTAGATTTGCCACCTAAATAAATCCCATTATTGACATACTTTATTTTGTGACCATGCAACTCAGATAAGTGGAAACAGTGAAGACACAACACAAAATTAAAAATACATGATCATTTATGAATTCCTGTGTGAAAATGTTGTTCATAAACAGGATTAACCTTCAAGGATCAAGTACCAGAGAACTCACAGTACTACCTGAAGAAGCGTCTGCAAGCATGGTGTACAAACTGATAATCTTTCCAGTCTCCAAGTACATGGACATTATTGCCAAAACTGTGTTTCTTTTGGCTTGCAGTGAGGTCAGTGGCCATGCTTTTTTAAATATCCAAATACAGAACAGGCTCAACATGTCCCAGTGACTTTCTCAGAGAGTCCCCGCTAGGCTGGTGTGGTACTGCCAAGTGCCAGAAAATCAGTGGCCAATCACACATAATTGGAAGCAGACTCTGTTACATTGAGAATAGGTAGGTATGTGCATATTATGAGGGGCGGCCTGTAGCGTAGTGGTTAAGGTGCAGCCCTTGAGGTGCAGCCGTTGAGCCCTTGATCAAGACCCTTAACCCTGCATTGCTCCAGGGGAGGACTGTCTCCTGCTTAGTCTAATCAACTGTACGTCGCTCTGGATAAGAGCGTCTGCCAAAATGCCATTAATGTAATGTAATGTAATATTAAAGGACAGTCTTAACCCTTTCAGTCCCAAGCCCCATATGGAGTGGCTCCACCCAAATCCCAAGGGTTTTTTGGCTTTGGTTGAGAAAATTGAGAAAATTAAGTCGGACTTCAATAGGGGCTCAAAACGATAGGATATCAGTCAAGTTACAAGGCTAAAAGTGCCATATGGGATTCATGGGATTGAAAGGGTCATTTGTCATTCTTTTTTTTTTTTAGAAAGGCATGGTGACCTCATTTCTCAGTAATGTTGTGTTTTTGTTTGTGGTCCAGAATTCCACCTTATTTATTCCGTGGACCTGTTAAACGTGAGCTCATGTGAACTCCAAGTGCACCTAAACAAAGGGATTTGTAGAGAGGCTGGACTGGCCCGTCACCATGTTTTGCTCCGACTATCTTTGGCATCTGTCCAATTCAGGGTGCCCGTAACTGCCCTGTTTTCCCTTATATAGTGCTGTGTACGGTCGAGTCAGGCATTGGACACAGTGGAAAAACTTGGTTGGATGAGCACACAGATTCTTAAAAATGGCCAGTCTTTCCTTCTCCCTAACAAAACTGTTGTCTCATTAGCAGAAAGCATACATCTTCAGGGTGGTTTTCTATGTTCCTATTCATACTGAAACACTGCACAATTACCAGTATGTATGTAGTCTTGTGGCTTTCACCATGCCTTACTGGATTTAATAATAATAATAATTATAATTATAATTATAATTATAATTATAATATTTATTTATGTGTTCATTGCACTGTACCGCTGTCCCAGCCTGTACCATTCTCTTGTCTATCTGCTAAAGCTAAGCAGGCCTGGGGACTATTAATTTTCCTATTTTCCTTTGTGGTCCCACTCAAGTGCAATGTCGCTGTTGGAACTGATATTGGTGGGCCAGTAGGGGGCGCTCTTCAGTGGTGGCAATACTGCACAGTGAATGTTGTTGTCCTTTGGAAGACATGCTAAAATGAGATCCTGATGTCCCCACCTTCAATTGGCTACATACTCTATAGCCTAAACCCCGACCCCCACCTCTTGATTGGTTACACAATATTTTGTAACCCGGCTCACTTATGCTTCCCCAGGTGATCTCTGGGAAATGGAGTCTGGGAAATGGAGTCTGGAAAATGGACCTACTGCACCTGGTATGAAGGTAATACTAATTTAATAAACAGAGCCAGCTTGGGTAGTGTACAGCAATAACTATTTACGTTAGCATCAATTTACTTGTGTAGATAAAGTGACCATCTGTATTCTCTGGGTAGGCCAGAACAGATTACATGAAACAAGATCTACGTATATAAACTCAACATGCCAAAAATGAAAACAGCGCTATGTTGTGGTCAAAACCATTAATGCATTAACACAAAAATACAAAGAGCCCAGTCTTTTACAATGAGCAATGGAGCCTTAGTGATGAGATAAATACTACTCTATCATTTCATCCTGTTTTCCCTTTTCTCGGGTGAGATCATTCTGTCCTGCCAGATATTATCTTCACAAATCCCTTCTCCTATTTCTCAGTTTTCCATTTTTTTCCCACTCCTCTGAAGTGAATAAATCCCCTGACAAAATTAATTTTTCATTCCCTCACAATTTCTGGCCTCTCGCATGTCTTGTATAATAAGTCTCATGATTTGTAATTTAATATTAAAATCCCATTTGATGTTCTTATCATACTGTCCACTATCGTTTCATAATCACACGCCAATTGAAACAATATGCCATTGCTCCACAAAATCAGAATGGTTCCCAGCTCAGCTACTTGATGCATGCCACCCATCTTGACAGAGCTGTAAATACACACAAAAGAGCAATCATGCTACGACTCTGTGATCTTTTATTCAGCGGATCCTCAAAAGGTCTGTGCAGGAGCCAAAGCCAAAGCCCACCGGGTGACATAACTGGCACTCGGTCCAAATTCTTTCCCCAGTGTGTGAGATGCAGAACTTCACACAATCGCAGTTTCTGATTAATCTGAACAATCTCTCTCTTCTTCTCTGCTCCTGATCAAAGCGCAGGGCTGTGCATATCCAGTGGGCTGCGTTTAGCCCACAGGTCAGCAGCTGAACAGGCCGGACATGAGCCAGAGAGAGATGCAACATGGGACAGCCAGAGCAGCAGAACGCTCGCTCACGGCGTAATGTGTACTTAGCGTTAGCATCCCTCCAGCTGGATGATGTCATACAGGCCTTAACCCTTCCAGCCCCAAGAGTGCCAAAGGGCATGCAGGCATAACTACTGTACAATCTGTACAATCCCAGGAGGGCCAAGCCCCTATTAAAGCCCTCCTCAATTCTCACATCTTTCTCCATTTTCTCAGCCAAAGCCAAAACCCCTTGGGATTTCTGTGGAGCCACTTCATGTTAGGCTTGGGACTGAAAGGGTTAAAGCACCAGGATCACCCTGCCCTGCAGCCTTCAATCACCATGCAGTGGGTCCCACCCCCAGGAGTGTCATAGTCTCTCACAGTCTGGAAAAACATCCCCTTCGCTGGGAGAAACGTCTACATTTTAATCAAATACACGCCGCACTGCATTCAGACGAGAAAATGCGAAATTAAGTGTCATGTAATGTAAAATGCCACGAGGAACAGCTTGGTTTGTTGTTGTCGTAGTTACAGAAGAGTGAGACCACCTCATCAGGGGAAGGTGTGGGAGGGGGTAGTGTACAAACCCACCCCAAAGTTTTTGTTTTTCAGGGTATGAGCACCCTGAGTAGACCCACTCATAAGCCCCAACCCACCTCCCGCCTACCCCCTCTTGGTTATGCAGTCAGCCGTGGCAATTTAAATCAGCAAGACAAATGTGTTTACGGCAATTACAACCGTAAAACTGCAGCCAATTTAACAAGCAGGATAATTTACAGAAATTAGTTCAACTTCCTCAATAGGGTAGAGTTCAGGGCGTGGGGTCACCATGCCAACCGAAAGGACAATTAATCACCCTGGTGTAAAATCTAGCTATTACCAGCTTGAAATTCCAACCAACCGCCAAATACCAGTTTCAAAACATAGCTTGAGCCAAACCATGTTGAGTGTGGAGCTGGTCTAACTGGTCAACCAGCTACCAGCTGTTTCAAAATCTATCTTAAGCTGTTTTTTTTCTTTTTTTCAGCAGGGTAATTCCAAGTAGGGGGTGGGGTGTGATTGGAACAAACTTACAGGAAAGCTAAACTCAGGATAAATATCACCACTTTCCTTTGATGCATTCATTTTACACAGAAAAAGCAAAATTCATAAACATTTTTTTACGTGATTGACTTCCCGGTTAAAACAGCCTTGTCAAGCAGTTGTGTTGCATCCACGAGTATAATCTCCATAATTACAGTGCAGGACACCGATCTTTCAGAGAAACTGCATAACACTGCTATTGCTACATTGTATCCGTTAAAGGTCGTGCTCTTACGGAAACTAAGCTTTCCCCCACTCGTGACCCTCCGTCACCCCTGAACCTCTCCAGTCCTTTAGTTCTAAAATATTTTGATTCGTTTGCATATAAAGCGAAATGATACAAAGGAAAGCAAAACATGTGATGTAAGACAACAGAAAGATGGATATAGCCTACACCTTGTTTTACATTTCTATGCTTCACTGAACTTTGACCCCTTCTTCCCTTAAAGCTCATCTTTGATGTTCTTGTGAGCGGTCTGCGTCTCTTTGGTCTCTGAACACAAATATGTGCACCCTTGTCTCAAATATGTTGTGTATGTCTAACTGCCCCCCGCCACCTCCCTGGCAACTATCCGTCCATCGGACCAAGCAAATAACCTGTAAACTGTCCCAAGTTGTACCTACATTTTAGCGAAGAGAGTTCCCCCGGAGATCGATCGCCAAACCTCTCCATAATGTTATAGCAGATCATTCTACGCGTCGGTGTTTTGACAACGTGTGTGCTTTTAGAAGAATCTGCGCTGCCACGGCAAGTTAACTGGAAATAATCGAAAGGACAGTAAAAGCAGGTGGCGTGGGCTACTTTATAAATATTATAGCACGGACAGCTCTAACGCTCCCCAAGTCAATTTAACGGCTTCGACTAACACTCAAAGCAGTCACTCCAAACATAAACTCCGGTATCATAGTTTCAAAGTAACATTTTCCCATTTGAGTTGGAAAACGTGGAACATTTGGTCAACATCCCAGCGTAGGCTACAGTTACCGCGTGTCAGATTATTTTCTTGAGAACAATACCAGCCTTGCTTTTCTCGCTGGTTTAAGTAGCTACCAAAACTACTATTCAAGCGTAGCCTATAACTAAGACAAAATATTGAAATAGCTAACACTTATACATATGACGTAACGATAACGTGATATTATATTGAATACACGCCCGATTTCTGGAATGCACCTGTCCACAGGACAACGTGTTTGCATATTACAAGGTTACATCAAAATATTAATGGCTAAACATAATGAAATGTTGCGAGGATAATAATCTATAGCTGAAAAAAGAGAGACAACTCACCGGATATTTGACAAACACGCTGGTAGTCTTCGCAACAATCCCCAGTTTTTGTGCAATATGTGTCACAGTAGCAAACTGTTCTTCGCCGGGACAATTCGTGGCATTCGTTGTTTCGTCCAGTGCAACAGTTGGGGTTTTCTCTCTCTGCACACCCGGCTTCTGCTTGTGGAATAAATCTCCCCGCAAGAAACGCGAAAACTGCGCAGAGAAGCAGCCAGGGGCATCGCGAAGCGTGCCCGCGTGCTCCCATGTTGTACATTCTATGGGAAGAAACTTGCGCTGTGTGTAGTAGCCTACCTAGTACCCCGAACTACCTCCGTGGGTTTATCCGATAGTCTATGTGTAAAACAAAATAATACATATAAATAAAAGAATGAATTTAGTGCATTCAATCCGAACTGAATGCCATTGTGTTTTGTAGATTTTAGTAGAATAAGTCCTCAATTAACGAAGTCTTTTAATTTCGCTTTATTGGTAGTTGGTATCGAATTCACCAAATACTTTTAAACCGATCTTGTATCTTCATACAGAAAGAAAATACAAGCTAATAAGTGTTGCTGATAGGTTATAACAAACTAATAAGTCTTCGTGTGCACAGCATCTTCGGTATTTGCTTTCCGTCTGACACCGACTGTAGCCACAGCATCTGAGTAATACACATTTTCCTCCACACGTTTCTGGCGTTTCCCAGGGGTCGAAGTGAACCCCGCCCTTCTGAAAAGACTTTGGAGTGTAATTATTATAGACCTGTGCGTTCTATTATGGATGCCTGGGATCTCTTATGTCCCGAAGAGTTCCGCATATTAAAATCAAGCCTTTGTTTTATTAACCATGTAATCTATGACACGAAATAACGTCTGGCATTTACGAAATGTAACAAAACGAATATGACTAGCCATAGGTCACCAACTAAGATGAATCATAAAATAAAATGTGCCTCGCTCTCCACTGATTTTTTCAGATAGGTCTCTTGGACTCGATCTTTATAGTGAAGAAACTATGAACTAAAAACGCTTTCACAATTGAATATATCCGCAATATATAATCATGTCAATACAAACCAATTAATGGTAGTTCATTGGTACTTAATAATGTAGGCCAATATCTGGCGGTTAAGGTCGCGTAACACTGGACGTATTTAACTCCAAACGAAATGACAAAATTGAGACCCGTTGAAAACTCTTTTATAGTCTGCGAAGAACCTCTTTACCGTAGTAAAAATGTAGCATTTTCAAATCTCGAGGAGATTGTTTTTTCTTACTTTTTATAACGATTCGCCGCAATAAAAAAATAAAACAGTTCAAAGACGAAGTCAAATGGTTCGTTGGCACTAAAACAGAAGCCTCCCCCAGTTCTCTGGCAGAAAGGAACCGAGTTATCGGCTGAAAGAAGAGAGGGCGCACAACGGTCTCTGGAACAAAACCAATACTTTCCCCCTCATCGCGCTTTTGTGACGAAGCCCTCTACCGCCAGGTCAGTCGGTGATTCAGGGCACTGTAAAATAATGAAAAATCCTTGTAGGACTGTGAGCATGAACGGTTATTAAAGTCATAGATTTGGACAGTACAGATGTTTTTAGAATTGAATTCTTTATCCCAATAATGTGCCTGTGTTGTGGATTGTTGAGCAGAGGGTGTGCAGTCTCTCCTATGACTGAAGCTGCTGTGTGATGGGCTACGTCAATGCTTGCATTTGTGTTTGATTAATCATTTGTTTGTTTGAACTGGACCATTAGCAATGACCATAAATGTTGAAGCCAGTCTGTACATGCTGATGGCTTTTCATTTGATCATAGTGCCAAAACTATTGTCATTGTTGTGATGAATTGATGTAAATCATATGGTCAGGGGTCAAGGGTTACAATGAGAGGGTTAGCCCAAGATGCCCTTCATTTCTGGACCATCATGAGCAACTGACCATCATTTATATCTCAAATCAGTTACTAGACCTTGTGAGGCTCATAGTTCTGTACGGTTATAAGCAGCCTGGTCAGGCTCATAGTGCTGTAAGGTTATGAGTAGCTTGGTCAGGTCTTGGTGCTGTTAGGTTATGAGTTGCCTGGTCAGGCTCATAGTGCTGTAAGGTTATGAGCAGCCTGGTCAGGCTCGTAGTGCTGTAAGGTTATGAGCAGCCTGATCAGGCTCGTAGTCCTGTAAGGTTATGAGCAGCTTGGCCAGGCTCATAATACTATAAGTTTACTGATAAGTAAAGCTATGCCAGTGTGTCCTGGCCCAACAGGTCCTGCCAGGTAAGATGTGAGGCAGGTAGATGATGCTGGAGGGGGCAGAAGGGATTTGGCCAGGCCTGGTGGGTGCTGGGGAGGGGCGGGGGGGGGGGGGCAGGTACACAAAGGCCCTTTGTGCAGCAGAAGAAAGTGAAGCATATGGCTATGTGTGTGAGAGGACAGCCAGCCCAGGACTTGGGTACGACCCCCCCTCACTACCACCCCTCCCTCCCCAGCATCACGGACCTGTCCGGACCTTTCACAGGGGGGTACAGGGAGGGGTCAGAGCTACATTCCAAGGCCCGCCCCCTCAACTCTTCTCACCTCTGCAGCACTGATCTGACCCTGCTTCCAGGTGCTGTCGGGCCGTGAGTTCTTTCAGAGTAGCGAATACAACACAACCCTGCTGAAAAAACAGCTCAAGCTAGGTTTTGAATCAGCCGGTAGCTGGTTGACCAATTCTAGGCTAGCAATCGACTAGCTAGTTATGGCAAGAAACATTTGGCTATTTCTGGGGGTTATGAATGCAAAATAACACAAGAAATTGAATGCTGTTCTACTATTGTTGTCAAAGAATGTCTGTGTGTCTGTGTGTATGGCAAAGAATCTTGGGGTAACTCTTGATAACTGCCTCACCCTGGCTCCACAAGTATCTTCCACTGCCAGAACCTGCAGGTTCTTTCTGTACAATATACGCCGTATCCGTCAACTCCTGACGGAGAAAGCCACCCAGCTCCTAGTCCAGGCGCTCGTCATTTCCCGCCTGGATTACTGCAACTCCCTCCTAGCCGGTCTCCCAGCGTGTGCCAGAATGCGGCAGCCCACCTGATCACCAGTCAGCCCAGGTCAGTTCATGTCACCCCGCTTCTCATTGGCCTCCACTGGCTTCCTATTGCCGCACGCATCCGATTCAAGGCCCTAGTGTTGGCATTTCAGGCTGCTAAGGGGACTGCCCCACCTTACATACAATCCTTGATCACTCCCTGCTCCCCAGCTAGACCACTCTGGTCTGCCAGCTCTGGTCGCCTTATGGTTCCCTCACTACGAGCACCTGGCGGTCGAGCTGCACGTTCACGCCTGTTTTCCGTTCTGGTTCCTCAGTGATGGAATGACTTGCCTACTACTGTCAGGACAGCAGAATCCATCCCCCTATTTCGACGCAGACTAAAAACACACCTTTTCAAGCTCTACCTTAGTCCTCCCTCCTGATTTCCCCCGCCCCCCTTTCTGATATCCCTATCCTTGTCTAACCCCCCCAAAAAAAAAAATATATATATTGCACTTATGATGACTATATGTTTAGAACAGCACTTCCTATGTATTTTCATAGTTATGGATGTGATGCTTTGACTTGTGGAAGAACCTATGCACTTGTAAGTCGCTTTGGATTAAAAGCGTCTGCCAAATGACTAAAATGTAAAATGTAAAAAAATGTAAATCTGTAGCTGTGGTCACTTATGGCTTTATTGTATGACATCACAGAGGACGTGATGTTTTGTTCGGCCATGTTGGCAAGAGCAAGTACATTACAACTCGGCTAATTCATGTTGCATCTAGAATCCCGATTTCCCCAACTTGATCATCCAACATAACATGTTGGTCTTTCTGGTGGGAAACCAGAAATTCCAATTCTAATGGTGTCCCATGTATGTCTTACCTAGTCACACCTGGGCAAACGAGGAGTCCAAAGTAAGAAAAAGCCTTTTTTTTTTTTTTTTTTTAGACTTAAAAAAATCTCTTCGTTTATTGAGTTAAGATGACCGACTGACACTGAGATTCATAAATATAACCTGAACTGAGAGAGAGAGGGGCACATTGCACAGAGGGAGGCAAAGATGTCCGACAACACAATACAACACAGAGAGGGGAAAGAGGAGAAGGATCCACGTACACACACACACACACACACAGTCTCACAGATTCACATCAGAGCATGCTTAACGTAGGCTTGTGGAAAAACAATCTCCTACAGGTGGTGCTACACAGCAAATTCTCAGAGGTATTACAATACCAATGGCAGACACGCACAGCAGACACACACGCACGGCGGAGTCACGTTTGGGTCTAGAGCCAGACGGCCCCCTGGGCCTTGTTTTCGGAGGGCCTGCGTGTTACCGGAACGCTGTCGAAACACCTCTGGTGTCGGCGCGGTCACACCTGCGAAAGCAGTCACACGCTTTCCTGTCAACGCTCTGCGATATTGTAACTAACCGCTCCTCACTGACACCTACCTACACTGGACTGGGATCAGTGTTCCGCACACAGGCATAGGAAGGGGTCGCACTCCAGTAAAGTAGGAAATGAGAGAGTGTGTGAAGAGGAACAGGTTGGCAGTCAGAATATAGAACGAGAAGCTCTGTGACCTCCGTACATTACAGCAGTGTTAGGGGAACACCGGGCATAGCGTTTTTCATCGTCTCATTTATAAGCATAAGGGAGATAAAGAATTCATAATTATTGCAGTAAAATAGATCATTTCACCCTGTTAATGGATACCTGTGATAAGTCATCACGCCTACATTCCTAAAACACACGCGCACACCTTTATACGGTTTCTGCAAAGTAAAAGACACAGTCCTGTTTCACAATAAAAACAGCTTCACTGCCTCCCATTGTCGTATATCACTTCTGTTGCAACACTGAACCCAAAATAAATACATATTCACAAATGGCTGAGTAATGACATCCAAGTGTGCACAGAATTTATGCAGCAACATTGCACAGACAGGTCCCCGCTATGCTGGGTAAACACACACACACACAGACAGGTTCTCACTATGCTAGGGTCATATGGTCTACTCAATAATTGTAAAATTACATGTTTATGCAACATTACACATTCATGCCCTCAAAATGAAAATGCAAACTTGTCAGGTTTTGCGTGATTCAAATAAATGTACACTGGTTCATAACCAGGTTTGTTTTCACATACTGAGAAACATACACAGTCCCATTCACAATCTTGGAGAACAGTAATAAAATACATGAAGACATGTAAAAAGAAAAAAGCAATGGCACATGAACACAGACAACCAACATTCAGTGTAATTAATAATAACACCATAAATCATCCTCGGGTTTGGCACTGTCTCTGTTCTCCGAGCTTTGCCGTCTTAGGCCCACAGAGTACTAATCCTAGATTAATGGTGAAGGACACCTGTGCAAAGCAAATCTGAAACACAAAGAAATAAAAAAAAAACTGAGGAAGAAGATTAAAATGAAATATTAAAAAATAAAAAAAATTTAACGAAGGCCTCAGGTCGGTAGATGAGGATAGAGACATATTTAGTCATATTTAGTCTTCATTAGACAGTTCGTTCTGAACACCGAGGAGAGCCAGTAACGAATTTAGCATTATCAGGAGGTTTTGTGTTTTACACTCTAAACAATTTTCCCTCGTGTCAACACACGTTTAAGCAAGATTAACTAGAGGTGGGAGGTATAGCAGCAGTCCCCATGTAAATATAGGTAGTGATGATTAACGCTGGTTACTTTGAAAGCGTTCAGTCACTTAATTTATATAGTTCTTATTTTGAGGGGGGTTGCCGGCTCAACTCCATTAATTCTGTTTGGAGGTGCAGTCCACCCCTACCCACAGCCCCGCAAGTAATCAAATCCGGTGTTGGCAGTTAATTAAAAATAAATATTTGCTTGAGGTCCATTATCAGCTGGCAATGTGGAACATTAAAGTAACAGGCCCGAAACAGTACCTACAGCCATTTCTCAAAAATGCACTCACAAGGTTCTCTCTCAATTACTTTGAACAAGTACAGTTAATTGAAATTTGAAGCCACTAACAAATTCCCTGGGTGAAAATATATAAATAAAATATATATGCAAATGAGTCCCAGAGAATGTGTTAATGCAGAAAATAAATGAGCTACAATATCAATGCTTTGCATGTGCCACAAAATAACTGTATTCCAAGATGGTGTATATATAATCAGTGTGCAATCTCAGTTAAAGCTATCACTCTTTCTAAGCATTGAGAGCTGCTGAGAGGAACCTGTTGTAAAATGGCTGACTTAAAGAGTTTTGTTTGTTTTGTGCACACATACTGGTGAATTTCTCAAGTAGACCACTTGAAAATGATTTGGGGGGAAAAGCATCTGGCATTGAGTAGCACTAAAATTAGAGTAAAGAGGTTTCCTATATTAAAGGTCCCATATTGTGGAAAACAACATTTCCCTTGCCATGTGGATTATAGTGTAGGTGCTACAAAAACACTGAAAGTATCAAAACTCACAGTCAATGCTCAGAAATAAACACAATCCGAGCCCCTTGAACTGCCATAACTTTGACGTCAGAACTATACGCTCATTTGCATATGTGCGCTTTCAGCACGGCCCACCTTGTAGATAGAACAAATCCAAACACTCGGCACAGATGGCGTTCAGTTTGTTGTGGAGCAAGCCAGCCAATCAGAACAGAGGTTCATTGATATTAATGAGCCTTAAAGACACAGTCACTAAAACAGCCTGTTCTTGACAAAGCCCGTGATAGGTGCTGGAGAATGGAGATGTGAAACAGGTTAGTGATTGCTTTTGGTACTTAAAACCACAGACGTCTTCTTATAGATATCAGGACCTAAAATAAAACACTGGAAATGTGTATATGGGACTTTTAAACTAGAACTTTGGCAAGATATCTTCAAAAAAAAAAAAAAAAATTCATGAAAAAAAAAAATTTGGCACAACACATGTTAAGCCATCAGACGAAAGCCTTGGTCATACAATCTTGTTTGGACCCACAATGCATTTGGCCTATAAGGCTAATGTGGACTAGCCTTGGCTACCCATGGCTACCCTGGTTCTCATCGCTAAGCAACAACAGGGACCCCAAACAGCACAGCCACGTCAACCAATAGAATACCTCGAGACTATCAAATGCACTTAAAAGTTATAGATAAAATTCTAATTTATATATCATATATTAGATACTCTGTCATTTGTGTATCTTGCTACATGTGGACAAAAGCACCTATGGCACATCCAGTTTTTTTTCGTGTCCTTTAGTCCTCTCAGTCACACAGTTATGATGTCAGAGGAGGCCGCGGCTGGCTCAGCCAATGCCCCGTCTCCTCACTGGGTTTTCCAGACCGTGTTGAGCACCTTCACCACTTCCTCGTAGATGATGAAGACGATGGCCACATCCAGACAGACTCGGCCCAGGCGCGGGATGGTGCCCTTGTAGAAGCTGAGGAGGGGAGCAGGGAAAAGGTAAAAGGTTAAAGGTTAAAGGTTAAACGGTGGTTATACGCGGTAGAACGGTATCCGTGGGCAATCGGCAGTACTTACGCGGCTGGTCCCTCGTGCCGGAAGATCTGCACTGCGCAGTCGACCGTGCTTTTGTACTTGTAAGCCTCTAGACCCTGTAGGAGTGGAGGAACAGATCAGATCTCTATAAAGCTGCACCAAGAGACCATACACCGATTGCACACGCCACCTTTACCCCCCGCTTACTTCTCTCCACTGGCTGCCTGTCATGTCTTGCATCAAATTCAAAATATTGGTGCTGGCCTTCCAAAAGATCATCGGACCCTACACACCTGACAGACCTCATCGTTCGGCCACCACAGGACGCCTGGCGCCTCCCCCTCTCCGCACTTCTACCTCACGCTCACGACTACTGTCTGTTCTGGCTCCACGGTGGTGAAACGAACTCCCCGTGGAGGTCAGAACAGCAGGATCTTGTTCCACCTTCAAGCGCAGACTGAAGACGCACCTCTTCAAGCAGCACCTCTCCCCATCCCGCCCTACCTCCCTGTAAACCTTAACTGTTGTCTTTACCTGTGTTATTTACTTGTGTCATTAGGATGATACCTTTGCTGGTTTTGCTTGGCTAGGTAAGCGGTTTATTTATACAGTTGCATGTTGCGGTATTATTATTTAAATAATTGTTGTACAGGTAGCAGTTGAAATTGTACTTCCCTCTAGGGTCTTTTAGCGCACTCATCCCTGGTTATGGGTATGCACTTTGTTGTACGTCGCTCTGGATAAGAGCGTCTGCCAAATGCCATTAATGTAATCCCGATTGCTTTTTTTTTTCAGATTGGGACCAAATCGTAAGAAAGACCTTACGTCAGTGCTATCTATCTACCGAAGAGAGAGACTAGATCAGGTTATTGTATAAGGCTACTGGAAATCTGTGTTGAAAGACCATGCTCAAATATTATTATCCCCTTTAAAAGGTGTTGTGCTGATTTACTATGCTGGGGCAAACACACACACACACACACACACACAGGTCCCCACTATGCTGGGGAAACACACACACACACACACACACACACACACACAGAGGTTCCCACTATGCTGGGACAAACACACACACAGACAGGTCCCCACTATGTTGTGGAAAATACACACACAGAGGTTCCCACTATGCTGGGACAAACACACACCCACAGACAGGTCCCCACTATGCTGGGGAAAATACACACACACAGAGGTTCCCACTATGCTGGGACAAACACACACACACACACAGACAGGTCCCCACTATGCTGGGGAAAATACACACACAGAGGTTCCCACTATGCTGGGACAAACACACACACACACACACACACACACACAGACAGGTCCTCACACACATGCTCTGCGCTCATACCTGCATCCTGGTCTTTATCACGTCCAGGGGGGTGTTGCCAAAAACGCTGGCTGCCCCCGCTGTCACCCCAAACAGCCCCGTCACCAGGGGGTTAATGGCCTTGTTGGGGTTGTCACCTGGAGCAGGAGTCAGAGGAGAGGGTCAGACAGAACAGCCAAGCTGGCAATATAATCCCAATGCTCCCAAACATTTTTATAAGGGCTGAAAAATTCAAGATTCATGATTCAAGTGTTTTATTGTCATATGCACAAAAAACACAAGGTTACACCATACAATGAAATTCTTACTTTGCTTAATTCTTACTGTCCTCCTTCCACGAGCAAGAAAGTATTTATATATATATATATATATATATATATATATATATATATAGGCCTATATAAGTTACATGCACAGTATTGTGCAAAGAGCAGATATGCAAATGTCTACAGCAAAATGTTTACAGTTTGAGGGACAGCAGTACTCTCTCTGGCCGAGGCTGTTCTTAGTGTCTGGATCACTGCAGTTCACATTAGAGGGCTGGACTCACTCCAGTCCTCCTGGATTTATAATGATGCCACTCATAATTAATAACTATAATAATAATTCCATGCATTTATATAGCGCCTTTCTTACACACAAAGCGCTTTACAGTGATGAGGGCGAAACTCACCTCACCTCAAAAGTGCAGCACCCATCTGGGTGATGCAACGGCAGCCATTTTGTGCCAGAATGCTAACCACACATCAGCTACCTTATCCAGTTTTTCTTTAATTACCATAATGTAACTTCTCATTTTTAATGTGCCTCAGAGGAGCTCTGCTAATGCTCTCAGCATTTCTCAGCTTGATAAACGTGGAAAAAACAACACACTTTCTCTGAAGCACACGTCAGGAGATGCGACGGCTATCAACCAGGGTACTGCATGAATGCAACACTAAACCCTGCTCAACACATCTGATTATTTGCAGTGATGGATCCCTTATTATATTTCTGTAACATTATGCTACCAATACTTTACACAGTACCGGACAGCAGAGGATGGGCCCCCACTTTATTGCCGCTCTTTTGTCCAACTTTCCCTCTGTTTCTCTGTAAAACGTCTTTATGACAGCTCTCAATGAAAAGCGCTACACAAATCAAACCGATTTTATTTGATTAAAACAGCATGGAGAATTATGAGATGAAGCAGGAAGTGTTTAAAATTGTTTTGGTAAAACCCATGGCGTGTTTGTTTCTTCAGCTGGGTAGTCAGCCCTCTCACACACGCACACACACACACACACACACTGACCTTTGTACCAGTTCCTCAGAGAGGTCATGACGTAGAAGCGAATGGCCTGATTAGAGCCCTGCTTCAGCACCGTTGCCGTTATCCCCTGATACGTCCCGCTGATCCCTGCAAGTTTACAACACAACGAGGCGTCAGTGACCCGTATACGACACTAATATTTACCACTGCAGCTCAACAGCACAGAGCACTCCACTCACCAACTCTGCATTCGTGTTTTTGCGCAATTTACTGCCTCTTGCTAAATTACTGATTTTTTTTATTTCAGCGGAACAGCACTTATCAGAAGCAGTGGTCCATTGAGACTGGAAATGTGCGGTAATTAGCACTTCAGAACAAATTAAGCGGAATACGCCGATTAGGAAATACACAGGCATGATTCTCCTCGCGTAATCAGCACGGGCTGAACTTATTGCACTAATAGATAAGACCAGCAGAGGGCAGTGTGTACCAGCGTTAAAACAACACAAAACGAGCTTGTGCAGTACCCCTGACTGCCAGTAGGGGGGAAAGTGTGTGATCTTTACCTTGAGCTCGCACTATCTCTCCTACTCCATGGAAGAAGCCTCTGTATTTAGGTTTGGCCAAGCTTTGGTCATGGATGAACTTCACCTGGAATTACAGAAATGTATTTTCATTAAGCCTCACCTGGCTGAAGCCTCAACAATTAGCTGGTCTGCAGTCCCCAGTGGCCTAGCTGGCTTCACGGCTGTTTGACCTGCTGACATCTACCGATGCCCCAACACTTACAATTTAATAAAATCAAACGCTTCCTTCAATTTAATGCCACTGTTTAATATTCGTAGCAGACCTGGGTCAAATGCGTAATTGTATCTTTTCGATGCTTTACGGGGCTTGTCTGGTATGTTGAAACCTATGAAATACCCTCAGAAAGAGCAAACCCCACTTTCTGGTCCTTTCTTTTGGCTCAATTGCACCAGGCAAGATCAGTCAAGCACAGAAAAGTATTTGAATCCAAAATAATATATATTTTTTACCCAGGTATGATTCATAGGCAAGTCTTTACAAATCAGAGGTAACCAAGAAAAGAACATACACACCCTCCCCCCCACCTTCACAGTCTCCATGGTGACAGACCCCCCCCCCCTCCCCCAACCGCTTGACAGTCTCTATGGCGACAGCCCCCCCCTTGCCCCCCTACCTTCACGGTCTCCATGGGACAGACCACCAGCACAGCCTCGGCCACGCCCGCCCCCAGCCCACAGATCAGCCCCCGCCTGGCGTCCAGCTTCCCCGACTCGTCCCGCATCTGGTTGCTTAGAAACTCGAACATCCCAAACCTGTGGGACACGGAGCAGAGGGGGAACAGGGTCAGTGTGTGGAACAGCCTGTGAGAGAGCAGAGGGGGGACAGGGTCAGTGTGTGGAACAGCCTGTGAGAGAGCAGAGGGGGGACAGGGTCAGTGTGTGGAACAGCCCGTGCCGAACTCCAGGTTTGGAGCAGGGCTGGATTCTTTAGTCTGAAAGTGCAAACAGGGTTGATGTGATGAAAGACCTGTTTGAGTGCAGCCATGCACTCTCCACAACATTATTGTTGTAATTTTTGTACGCTTATTTTATTTTTTAAATCTTTTTCATAATCTTCCATCCAATTCATAATAAAAACAGACATTTAGGTCAAGGACTGAATGTCTAAGAGCCAAATCTGTTATAGTAATTCATGAAACATGAAAGATTTTTTGAATACATAATGACACTCTTGCACTGACCAGGATGCTCATAGCCTGGTGTTCGGTGATACTGACACAGGACTAAAAGCTGTAGAAGGAAACCGCCTGTCCTTTTAATCAGAAATATAAACCTGTTCGTGATTTTCCCCATCACCAAGAAACGTCCCTTCTTCATTACAGGGGAACCGTCCAAAGACATAAAATCACAATTCGCTGCAGCTCATTTCACTAAAACGCTGCCAAGCAGGAGCCAGGATGGGCCTTCAGAGTACACACAGCCTGAGGGACGACCCTGATTCCAAACGTCTAATCCCCAGGGTCACACACACACACACACACACTCACACTCACACTCACACACACACATACACACACATACATACACACATACACGCACGCGCACACGCACACACTGTCCCTGGTGGGTTGCATCCTGTGCTCAGCTTAAATGAAATGTTGACATTTTAATTTAATTACCTGCCATATTTTGTAAATCATATGTAATAGCCTTGACTATAATCTACGGCAATTTACTGTCACACTCTATAAAGAACACTGCCACAGGGGGACAATAAGGGGCCAACTCCACTCTAACTCAGATCCATTTAGGATTACAGGGCCTGACACAAGATAGGAAAAGTGATTCCAAAGATAAACAAGAAGACAAATGAGGAGTGTATCAGCTCAAGCGGTCTTAATGAACTTCCCCTTTTAAAAAAATGTTCGTTTTTTTAGCACATATTGCCGTTATGGAAGTTGGGAGCTATCGCGCCGTATCTTCGCGGTCCTTGGAGGAAGACTAGCAGTACAGAGACGGCGCCGGTTTATGCGTACGATAACTCAAAACTAAATCACGACGGGGACTGCTGCGATAACAGACGGCGCCGGGAGGGCAGTCCGTATTCCGAAATGCACTTTACTTATTTGCGTTTTTTTCTCCCTTCCGTGTGCGGTTACGGGTTTATGACAGCGAGAAAAAAACGGGTTCTCTCGCCGGGCTCATTAGCATTCAGCGCCTGCTGCCGCTGCATCCGCGTTTGGATAACTGACAGCTGCTTAACGACTCTCGGCGTCACTCCCCAGTGCACTTGCAAAACAAATATATCAGCCTTCCATCTACCGTTCCGGCGCTCTGACCGACCGACAGCGACGGCCTTAAAAATTTCAGTGCTCGTTTTAAAAAGGAATCAAAAGTGAACAAGAACCACTGCCATTTCGCTGTAATCCAGACTGTTTTTAAATCTTATCTGGCCTCTGAGCCTCAAGGCCGCGATTCAAAACAGCTTAATTACCGGCCAATAACATAACGCTAGAAACTCGCCCAGGGTCAGTATGTTCAGATTGCAGGAAGACAAACTGTAACTTCCCTTCTCAGAAGTCTCAGTAGAAACAAATAAAGAGTGCTCTGGATAAGTGTCTGCCAAATGCCTGTAATGTAATGTAATGCATTGTTTCCCGGTATAGCTTTCATACTGTAGCTATGTCCGCCTGCTGACATTACTGAAGAGTGGCAGGGCTGTCAGCGCCTGCCCGACTATCAGAGATCGCTCTGTCACACAGAGGACCTCAGCTGCCCTCTGCCTACACTATCTGTCTATCACTTTAGCTCCACCTAGTGGTTGACCGCCGCGGTGCTCTGGGTTACACACAAGGGTCAGGGTTCACTGCACTCTGTCACACAAGGCCACATGACTGTCCATCTTCCCGCACAGGGGACCGGACCTGGGATTGACATTACCCCAGATGTTCACAAACCCCAGTGGCTTTCAGAGGTACTGCAGCTTAATAGGCTTCTGGTTCATTCTCCTATTCGTTCAGTCCCGTTCAGGCACCTAGTGCACATGCTCTGGTGCCAGAGACAGCCCCACGGACAAACATGGTGCCTCCGTGAACTGGCTTCTCCTGACTCCGAGTAGCTCCCATACGAAGTAAAAGATAATTTTAGATGTTTTTAATAGCAGCAATCACAAGGACACGTTTCGACTATACAGCCTTCAACAGACTGCTGCTATTAAAAACATATCATATTATGTATATTGTGAGTGCTGCCCGTACCTTTTTTACATTGTATGATCCCTGAGCTACAGCGCCCGTGGGCAAATAAATCGTTGAGCACGTCTTTCTCTGCTATAGCTCCTAGAGGAACCCATGGCAACGGTAAGCGGAACTAGTCTCCTGTTCTTACACGTCTCCATGTTCCCACCCTGAGAGAAAAAGAGCGGTTTGCTCATTGTTTCAACGCATCACTTAAAAAAAAAAAGCACTTAAAAACTAAAAAAATACCCCTTTTTATTTATTGAAGTTGCACAGCACTTCAGGTCAATGGCAGTTGTGTTTTTAAATGTGCTTTATGAATAAAGTTGATTTGATATGACTTATGGCCGGACTACCCGTCCAATCGCAGTGTGATGGATGTGCATCTTTCATGGCTGTACCTGCGGGTACATCACACCCACCTTTCAGGGCTGCAACTGTACCGCAGTTTGCCTATGTAAAAATGACATTTACATTAGCATTAGCGTCACCTTTCCACAAAGCTAAATGCGTCCGAACCATTAAAGTGAATGGGGATAATTGCCTGGGCTAAGTGCCAGAGATCGAGATGAGTCAGAGTCACTTTGGTTGTTACGGCAACGTCTAATGAATTTAGGGCCAGGAGAGTGGACTCCCGCAAGGTCAGCGGCTCATTACCGGGAGCGTCCGCCCCGACAGCCACCTCCCATACTGCCAGGCCCATCAGCTAATGGAACGAGGACCCCTTCCCTTCCTGAAGGGCAGCCAGCAGAATGCCTGCTGTAAAATCCAGCCCTGACCCAGCTCCAAATGACCGGCTAGCAGCTGCTGCAAAGCATAGCTTGAGTTGGTCAAACCAGCTAAACCATGTGGAGCTGGCATGGGAGCTGGTCTGAAGTGGTCAACCAGCAACAAGCGGTTTCAAAACCTAGCTTGAGCTGTGTTGTTCAGCAGGGCCGTGCAGTGGTAGACAGAGGATGTCGGAGCTGCAGTCGGACGTCTCAGAACCGCTCAAACGCACACAGCACCGGGCTGGAACGATGGAGACGGAGAGCTGTGACACCAACGTAAGCCGGGGGCAAATTACATTTTTGGTGCTTGATTTGGAGAATACATACGAGTGCCTTATACAGTCCCATGCTCAGGAATGATTTCAGTGATGCTCATGTTCTTTTACTTGATTATTTATATATTTTTAATTAATTAATTTATTTTATTTTATTTTATTTTTTTACCTCATTGCCTTTCATTATAGCGTTCTTGCTTTATTGTCTGTAAGCTGTGTGTATATGCAGGTCCCCCCTGAAAAACAGATCTCAATCCGTGCAACAAAAAAAAAGGACAAATCAAAAAACTACAAATAAAAATAAAAATCGCTCGATGGCTTCCTGAGAGACGACTGCTCCTTTTCTTTGTTCCTTGTTTTTGAGGGGAGCGTGACTGACACAGAGCCCCTCAAATCCCCACCAAGAAGCCAGAGGAGTTCTTGGAAGAGCGGGGGGGGGGGGGGGGGGGGGAGGTGGGGGGGTGAGGGCTGGTGGAAGGCAATCCATTATGGCCCCTTATTGATATTGATTTCCTATTACACCCCCCCCCCCCCCCCCCCAGGCACACTAACAGCACTTTCTGGAACATTGTAAAGACCAAGCACTCTTGACGGGTGCAGAACAGAAGAAGAATAGGGCTTTGTTTGTTGTAAGACTTTATGTGACGGAAGAAGGGAATAAACTTGCCAAATAATGAATGGAATCTCAGGGGGAGACCTGCGGGGCAATGAATGATAGCTAAATAAACAGACAGACAGACATACAGACAGACAGAGAAACAGACAGACAGACATACAGACAGAGAAACAGACAGACAGACAGAGAAACAGACAGACAGAGAAACAGACAGAGAGACAGAGAAACAGACAGACAGACAGAGAAACAGACAGACAGACAGACAGACAGACAGAGAAACAGACAGACAGAGAAACAGACAGACAGATAGATAGATAGACATGTTATGCTCTGCTATGCAGATCTGCCACTTTGAGCTGAAGCTACACTTCCTCCTGAACATGCAGGCATCTTGCAGCTGAAGTAAAACAGGGACGCCATGGCGGTCCTGTACATCCACAGGCCCCATCCCTTGCTCCGTAATGAAATGATGTGAACGCATCTCTGAGCCAAACACGGTCATTTGTAATTCAGAGCGTGATGCCACCCCCCCCAGGCTGAACCTCCCTTTGGCTCTCTGGTCCAGGGCCCACTCAGCTAAATGACAGGACCGCTGCACTTGACCGAGTCTGTCCACTGCTCAACTGACAGCTGCACACACACACACATAAAAACACGCCCACGAGCACACACATACACACACAAATACGTGCGCATGCACTCATACACACACACACACACACACACACGCAAACATAACAGAACAGGCCATTCAGCCCAGTAATGCTCGCCTTCTCCTACCACTAAGTGTACCTACTGCTTAGTTTGCCTAAAAGCTAGTCTTGAAAACCTCCAGTATTTCTGCCTAAATGCATGTGCACACACACACACACATACAAAGACTTGCACACACACACAAACACTCACACACACACACACACACACACACACACAGACAGTGGCTTTCTCCCTGCGGGCTGCAGCTTGTCTCTAAAAGCTTTTGTCACCAGAACAAAGTGTGCGGCACAGAAATGTCACTCCCTTGAAGGAGGGGGGTGGAAGACGGTGATGTCATATCTGATGCGGCGCGTAGCGAAGCGGGAGAAAGTGTGTGCGAGTGGGAGGCTAACGCAGCTAACGGCTAACGGACAGGATGACGGAGGGCGGGGCTAAATCACCTCCTCCAGACCCTACAGAGGTGGGAATGAGACAGGAAGCCCTTAATTGGGAGTGGGAGGCGGAAACTCGCGGGTTTATTTCTAGCTGCGTCCATAAACACACTAAAGACCAGACTATGCGTCTGACCCCAGCTAACCCCACCCATGTCCAACCTTTACCGGCGTGACTGGCGTGCGTTTTAATGAGCTCGTCACATCCAGAGTGACTGGCGTGCGTTTTAATGAGCTCGTCACATCCAGCGTGGATGTCGTGTGTTTTAATGACCTCATCACATCCAGCGTGTTGCGCTGCTAAAGCCCTTCCTTTCCAGGGAACACAGGCAGGACAACATAATGACAATGTGTCGACAACATCAACACGCCAAGCTAAACCCTTTAACTAGTTTTATACTTTAATGTCTGTTATTATGCATGTATTATGCAGGAGTCCCAGAGAAGACGCCTTGTGTACAGGTGTGTGCAGGTGTGGGGAGGTGTGGGCAGGTGTGGGCAGGTGTGTACAGGTGTGTACAGGTATGAGGTGTGTAGATACTGCACTGGAACTTCCTGTCAGTAAGAAGCTAAGCTAAGAGGGTGTAAGGTACTCAGGAGCTGAGTATCTGGAGAGGGTAAAGGACCTGTGGAAGGGGGACAGGAGGGGGAGAGGAGGACTGGGACACTCACCTGACTGCAGATTTGGGGATGGAGCCATAGAGCAGGGAGCTGAGCCCCCTGTACAAGCCAATAACACCATGACTGCGTACTGTCTGCTTCACACAGTCCCCTAGAGAGAGAGAGAGAGAGAGAGAGAGAGAGAGAGAGAGGGAGGGAGGGAGGGAGGGGAAGAGAGAGACACTCAGTTAACCTGGCTAGGACAGGTGTTACAGGAAGTACACTACAGTTACATCATGAATCCCATTATGGGTGGAGCTATGATGAGCTGGTCATCAACTGGTTTCAGCCAATCAAAAGGCTTGGTTATCCAAAACATCCAGTGAATTCTCAAGCCAGTCAGCAATAGCATGTTGTAGCTGAAACCACATCATAGTTGCGCCATCTTAAAAATGTATTCCATGACATTCTAATCTTTGGCATCATAATGAATTCTCCCTGACCACTCCAGAGTGACTGTGACATGTCTGTTAAAAGGCCACGGAGTCAGAACGACTCAAACAGCAGCTGTGTGCCAGGCAGCAGACCAGAGTCTTATTAAAAACACCTTCAAAGGCAGGCCAAGAAGTTCTCCCAGCGAGAGGAGGAGGGGTGTGTTTATACCACTGACCCTCCCCGTCGCCACGACTACAAACGCGACAGCCAGCCGGCATCGTTAACGAGGGGAATATGCTAATTAGCCAATTAGGCTGTACAGAGAGCCTGTCAGTTCCTCAGAAGTGATCATGTGACCAACACTTGGCCCCTCCCCCACCGTGAGGCAGCGGTATCCGTGGAGACGGGAGAGACAGGTGGCTCGTTAGGCCTACAGGTGAGACCTGGGAGGGCTGATTAGCTAATCACCTGGAGTTTCCCTGGAAACCAAAGTCAAACTTTCTTAAGTAAACATGTTGCTGCAGAGGAGCAGAGTGTAGCAGCTGTACAGTGAAAGTGAATGCAGAAGGAGTCAGGTTTATGTTCTGGACATGTGACACATGCGGGGGGGGGGTGCATTCGCACAATGAAATATATAATATTAAAAAAGTAGGTGCATTCCAATATGCTTATTAATCTACACAATTATGGTACACTTAAATGTATGCGTGTATATGTGTACAGTCAGGTCTAGAATTATTGGCACCTTTGATACATATGCACAAAAAATACTGTAAACTACATAATGTATAATAATGGGGCCATGGCTACGGGTTGTCTGCGCCTCCCATCAGGTTGCCAGATGCGTGCGGGACTCACCGATCCCCCTGTAGCGGGGCGGGTTGGCCCTCTCGTCCAGCTGCAGCTGCGTCTTCACGTACTCCGTGGGGAAGGTGATGCAGATCTCGATCCCGCCCGCGATCCCACCTGCAGCCAATCACAGCACACCTTTCAGCCAATCACAGCGCACACAGCACACCCATCAGCCATTCACAAGCTTGGTGATTTATCCGAAGAATTTCAAACAAATGAACAGTGGTATTAATATAAGACAACAGGGGGAGAAAAAAAAGTATGACCAATTACATAAAATAATGGTCTGTTTTTAAAACCAATGAATAGCTCCTCAAGGTTAGCTTGAATTAAGCAATTCTTGTCCATAATTTGTGTCTATAAATTCCCAGACCACTCCAGAACACAGAGCCCACAGTTATCGAGGCCGATTCCTAATTTCACACACAGCTTTGGAGCGCCCGTCTCTCTGGGAATACACGAGGTGATCCTCTGCAGTTCTGAGAGGATAATAATTACCTTCAGCACCTCAAGAGAGCATCCAACCCTTAAAGGCCCGTCCACACCAAGAACCTTAACTGAAAATGTCATTTCAAATACCATTTTAACTCTCGTGGAAACACTGACAGCCAATCGAAATCCATCCGAATTACAGGGCAGCACGTGCAAAATGGCGGATGACCTAGCCAAGAGCTATAGTTATGTTTATGGTTATAGTTATAGTTATAGTTATAGTTATAGTTATAGTTATAGTTTAGTTCTTGGTGTGGATGGGCCTCACAGCCATTTCCCCCAGTTTGCACTGGTTTGGAATAAAGCCTTATAACTTTGTGAAACACACACCAGCGACATGGATGATGGCAGTATTTAAAGGGCACAAGTGTACCATCAAGACTAGAGTATCAAAACTGTTTAAATATGTAAAGAATTATTCGTAGTACATATACACTCAGTGACCACTTTATTAGGTAGACCTGTACACCAGCTTGTTTTTTTTTGTTTTTTCTTCTATCTTTTATTTAACCATTAACCATTTAATGCAACAAAATGCATAAAAGCATGTAGATGTGGTCAAGAGATTCAGCTGTTTTTCAGACCAAATGTCAGAATGGGGAAGCAATGTGATCTAAGTGACTTTGAACGTGGAATGATTGTTGGTGGTTTCAGTATCTCAGAAACTGCTGCTCTCCTGGGATTTTCACACACAACAGTCTCAAGAGTTGGCAGAGCAAAAAAGTGAGCAGCACTGCGTTGTTAATGAGTGAGGTCAGAGGAGAAGGGCTAGACTGGTCAAGGCTGACAGGAAGATGACAATAATGAAAATACCCATGCATTTCAACAGTGGTATACAGAAGAGTATGTCTGAACACACAACGCGTCAAACCTCAAAGTGGATAGGCTACAGCAAAAAGTCTAAAAAATAAGTCTAATAAATACCTAATAAAGTGCTCACTGAGTGTATAATAAGATAAATGAGGAAGTATAATTAAATACACAGTCCTTCAGGAACTCCACCATTGGGTTTTATCAAGTGATGATACAGATAGAGCGGCCATTAAGGACAAGGCCTGATTCAATCTGTGCATTCAGGAGCTGGCAGTGTGGCAGTCTGAGGATGACTTTAAGACACAGCGCTGACACACACACATAAAGGCACACGCACGCACGCACGCACACACGCATGCATGCACACACACGCACACACACACGCACGCACACACGCATACGCACACACACACACGCACGCACACACGCACGCACGCACGCACGCATGCACGCACACACACGCACACACGCACGCACGCACGCACGCACGCACGCACACACACACGCACGCACGCACACACACACGCATGCACGCACACGCACGCACACACACACGCACACACGCACGCACGCACACACACGTACGCACACACGCACGCACACACGCACGCACACACGCACACACGCACGCACACACACACGCACACACACACACACACACGCACGCACGCACGCACACACACACACACGCACGCGCACGCACACACACACACACACACACACGCACACTGTGAGTGGAGTATCATGTGCCGTGACTGTCACACACACACATAGACAGATGCACTGTGATCACTCATCCGACTCATCCAGCTCTGCTGTACACACAGACCAGTGGAGGAAGGGAGGAAGAGAGAGAGGGAGCGAGAGAGAGAGAGAGAGGGAGAGGGAGAGAGCGAGAGAGAGAGAGAGAGGGAGAGAGAGAGGGAGAGAGCTCTGGTTGAGAAAGAGAAGAGAGAACTCTGGCAGCTCCATCTCATTCTCATTTTTCCACCAGTTCCATTAAAGGGAGAGCCCATCCATCATCCTCCCTCCCCCTCTCTTTCTCTCGCTCCCCCTCTCTTTCTCTCACTCCCCCCTCTCTCCGCCGCGTCCTTCTCCGAGCCGCGTCGCTGAATTTACGAGCTCCTGCACAAACTGAATGTCCAGTATCTGACGCCTCTGTCTTCAGGATTGATGTTCAGAAGGCCAGCGATCTACTACCCCATCTGCTGCTCTTAATATGGACCGCTCTCTGTCTGTACACAAAACAAAATGAGCCTGGCTATATCCACCTGTCTGTCCATCCGTCCGTCCGTCCGTCTGTCCGACTGCCTGCCTGTCTGTCTGTCTGACTGTCCGTCTGTCTGTCTGTCTGTTCATCCACAGAGCGGAATGAGCCTCACTGTAACCACCACTCTGTCTGTCGGTCCACAGAGGCTCACTGTAATTACCGCACAGAGTCCAGGCCAAGAGGGCATCGTAAAGCGCTTTACGATCACTCCCATACTCAACTGATGGAGGAAATCACACCACCAGCCTCAGCAACCAAGACCTGGAAGTCAATATGCACTCCGACTGGACAAAATGGATTTCAAATTTCAAATGGATTTTAAACTGATCCCGGATTCCTTGGCGGTCACATTCAAGTCCTGGACAGGGTGCCAGGTTGTGCAGCAGTAGCTGTGCCAGTTTGGCAGACAGCAGGGGGCATTACGAAGAGGCTTCTGGTCATGCCAGCCGCAAACTTTAACCTAAATAAACACCCCGTAGCCCTGTCCTGCCATGCAGCTCCCCATGAGACAACGGTGAACACACAGGGCTATTTTTACCCAGACGACCCTTCCTAATGTTGAACAGGACAGCAGAGAAACCCCTGAACTCACCTTACACAACCCCTTCTGGAGTTGCGATCACATCTCGCCCGAGTTACAGTAAATCTCCTTTTGAATGATTCAAAAACAACAACATGGCCGACACCTACAACCTGCGCATCATTGCTTATTTAAAACTGTTTTACTGCATGAATGAGCATACCTGTGATATGCCACAAATATAAAACCACTGCTCTCCTGATGTTGACAAACACACTATGGTGCTTTATTCCTGCGTGGAGCAGGCCTCTTAGATTAATGAAGGAAACACGCTCAGTACGAGACCATATTTCTGTGGTTCTGCGGTTGCCATGATCACAAACAGAGGTAATATTTATAGACAGTAGAGAAGCTGTTTTTACTCTGACTAATGCTGTACACCTTTAACAAAGGCCAGGGTGGCTAAAGTACCTTCATTAGTCTGACTCAGCCTAAACCAAATCAGTTAACTGGAAAATCAATCAATACACCAGAATCATCCTGTGATGATGGCTGGTCGTGGGTTAGGGTGCACTACAGGTATAATCGGTGTTAGGGGGTATTAGAGAGTGTGTGACGTACGATCGATCGATCCGTGGATCCACCTCTCTCCCATTTGTAACTAACGTGGCTTCAAACTGACATTTGAAGGAACAAGGCCATTCCATTTACCTAGGCAGACCCCGGTGAGCGTCTCCATGGAGACCTGGCTTGAGAGCACTCAAGGGCAGCACCCCCTGTTGGAGAATCAGCAGCATTACGCACTGCCTGGGGCTCAGATGCTGCGTAGCTGCCCCCCCCAACCCCCCCAACCCCCCCAACCCCCCCCCCCCCCCCCCCCCCCACACACACACACACACACTGCCCCCCCCTCGCTGCCTGCCCCCTCTCCACCCCTCTCCCCACCCCCATGAGCCTGTGTCTCTGAGCACCTGCCCCCCTGCACACCACTCCTCCCTGCTCTGATTTACAACCCAATCAACCACCCAGAGAGAGAGAGAGTGAGAGAGAGAGAGAGAGAGAGAGAAAAGGAGGGAGGGGGAGAGTGAAGGAGAGAGAGGGGGAGAGAGAGAGAGGGAGAGAAGGAGGGAGGGGGGAGAGTAAAGGAGGGGGGAAGAGAGAAAGAGAAAGAGAGGGATTTTGGCAAGATGACTAGTTGTCCTGCCAATAACGCTAATTGAGAGAGACGGTAAGTACGGAATATGGAGAAAGATAGAGAGGGAAAGAGTAGGGAAGAATGAGCGGTCTCAGCTTGGGGTTTCGTCATGGGTTTTGAACGTGGAGCATCCCAGAATCCTTGTGGAAGGGGTAACTGGTGTCGGGGCCCAAACGATGGCCGTCCAAACGTGAGTCACGGCAACATCCCGAAGGAAACAGACCGTCCTTTTCATACGCCGGAGATACAGAGATGGAGTGACACGGAGAGAGATGGAGAGAGAGAGACGCGACTGATACACAAACCGCCGGTTTAAACAAACGCAACCGAGGTGCGGAGAACAGGGCGCCCCAAACAGAAACTTCTCATCCTGCTGAGCTCGAAACAAGCGACGGAATCAAATCAGCGCCCCAGGTACACAGCTAGTTCCTGCCCCTGCCCCCCCCCCCCCCATCCCCAGGAGACAGCAGACCCCCCCAGGGTGCAGGCAGACCTGGGCGAGAGGCACAGAAACAAGCCCCCTCTTCCACAACTTCAAATGGAATTCATGAGGGTGTGCGCCAGGCTGCTAGACTGCACCCCAGTGGAGGAAAAAACTGCATCTTTCAGCTCTGCGCCCGGGAACTACTTCAGATCAAAGAATTAATTAGGAATTAAGGATTAATTAAGAATAACGAATATCCACACACTTGCATTTTAATGTTTTGCCTGATGACATGATTACTAGGATTCATATCCCAATCCACAAGCAGAAAACATCCAAGATACAAAGCTTTCAAAAGCTGTTCACTCTACTAACGTTACAAGCTGATAAATGTTTGACACATCTATTTATTAATTATTTATACAGGGCAGGTTGACTGAGCACACATGTTTGTAATTACAGAAATGCCCTGTTAATGCACACCAAAGTAGCTTAACCTGCATGTCTTTGGCTTGTGGGCGGAAACCAGAGTACCTGGAGGAAACCCACACAGGTACGGGGAGAACAGAGAGGCCTAGTTAGGATTCAAACCCAGGACATTCTTGCTGTGAGGCGACAGTGCTACCCACTGCATGATGTTGTGAACTGAAGACACATCTGGTTTAATGCTGGCAAATTAAACCCTGTAATTAGTAAAACATTACATTATTAATTTGTTATTTACATTACATTACATTATTGGCATTTGGCAGACACTCTTATCCAGAGCGACATACAGTTGTTTAGACTAAGCAGGAGACAATCCTCCCCTGGAGCAATGCAGGGTTAATGGCCCTGCTCAAGGGCCCAACGGCTGTGCGGATCTTATTGTCGCTACACCGGGATTAGAACCACCGATCTTGGGTGTCCCAGTCATTTACCTTAACCCCTACCCTACAGGCCGCCCCATAGCTGATGATTTCATCCAAAGCAACTTACAGTTGATTAAACTAAACAAGGAACAATCCCCCCTGGAGCAATGCGGGATTAAGGGCCTGGCTCAAGCTGTGCAGATCTCACCATGGCTACACCGGGGCTTGAACCATCAACCTTCAGGGTCTCAGTCACATACCTTAATGACTAGGCTACAGGCTGCACGTTAAAATGTCACTTTAGTCCTGAGTTGCACACCCAGACAGAGGAAGTGGGTATGAAGCAGTTTTAGCTGAACTGTGAGAGTTATAGAGGCCTAATGCCTATCCACGGGAGGAGTTGGACATTTTACGGATCTGCATCTTTTTTCTACCAATAAAGATATAACATAGTCATATCCATAATCACATTTTAGAGTGCAGCAAATCAAAAGGTGATATCACTGGTGACAGGACATGAAGGGCCAGATTAATCCTAGATTCAATTACATTTTGAATGGAGATTCTCCCTACTGTACAGAACTCAATTTAGTCATGGACTAAGATGAATAAAGATGGGCTGGGGCCATTGTTTAACCCTATCCACTTTGCCCCCTTGTGTCTGAGTCATAGACTTCTCAAGCGTTGTCTTTGTATTTTTAGAATACAAAAAACTGCGATGTAATAAAACTGCAAAGCGGTGATGCCATATTGTCAAAAAGCCGCGGTGGCGCAACAGGCCAAGATGCAGCCAACCCTGCTATTGCAGCTTCACCCTGAGGCTGCCAAAGGTCAAATATTAAAACAGAAGGCGTTTTGTAATTCTTTAGTATTTCAGTGTACACTGTATGTACACTCAGTGATCACTTTTATGTAGATATGTGCACCAGCTTGTTAATGCAGATATTTAATCACCTAATCATGTGGCAGCAAATGAATGCATAAAAGAATGCAGACATGGTCAAGAGCTTCAGCAGTTTTTCAGACCAAACGTCACAATGGGGAAGAAATGTGATCTAAGTGATTGGACCGTGGAATGATTGTTGGTGCCAGACAGGGTGGATTAGGTATCTCAGAAACTGGTGACCTCCCAGGGTTTTTAATGCACAACAGTCTCTAGTTTGGAGAAAATGGTGCAAAAGAACAAAAACATCCAGTGAGCAGCAGTTCTGTAGGCAAAAATATGTTCATGAGAGAGGTCAGAGGAGAAGGGCCAGACTGGTCAAAGCTGACAGGAAGATGACAATGACGCAAATAACCACATATTACAACAGTGGTATGCAGAAGAGCATCTCAAATCACACAACACTCCAAACCACGAAGTGGATAGGCTACAGCAGCAGAAGACTTCATAAGTCTAAAAAATAAGTGTAATAAATGCCTAATAAAGTGCTCACTGAGTGTACATGCTGACATACATGTTCTGTCTCAAACTCCGGAATTGTACAAGCCTCTTCTTTAATTTCAGTCTTCAATCATCTGTATGCAGCAAATAGTTTTTGAGATATTTACACTTTTATAGAAGTACAAAATGGGTGGAGATTGCCGTCTAGGGGGGCAAAGTGAAAAGGGCCAAGAGTCAGGCCCTATGGGCAGAGCTTCACTCAGCCTAGTGTCAAATCAACTCTAGTACTTACATGTCCAAACGGGACACTACTATATGAGAGGTGCTATTACATGGAATGTCAGGCTGTAAATAGTTCCTGGTTGTTCCTGGTAATCAGGGCTCTACAGTCCACCTGCATTATCCGGGTGCCATGGCGACAGGACTGGGACGACTGGCAGGCCATGAACTCTGGAATTTTCTGTGTTGGCGGGGGGGGGGGGGGGGGGGTGCACACACACATATACGCACACAGACACACGTACCCACACCGGTATGAAATAAAGCTCCTGACGGACAAGCAACACAAACATGGGACCAGAATCCCATTAAAACCTTCCGCCCGCGGGCGTGAATGTAGCAGGCAGGCGTGAGAGTGGCGGGTGGGGGGGGGGTGGCAGTTATGGCAGTTATGGCAACTCAGTCTTGCGTTATTTCGGTGGCAAACAGAGAGCACTGCAGGGCAAGCATGTCTCTAAAAGCTGCCCCAGATCCAAGAGTTCCTCAGCGAGGCTGCCGCCCTTGTGTGGGACACGCCAGGCAGCCATTACACACGCACACACCACACAGACACACACACACACACACACACACACACACACACACACACACCACACACACACACAGACACCACACACACACGCACACGCACACACCACACACACACGCGCACACCACACACGCACGCACACACCACACACACACGCACACACGCACACGCACACACACACACACACACACACCCACACAGCAACACAACACACTGGTAATTAACTTAATTACCTCAATCAATGAAATACAGTCAGCAGGCGATTAAACAAGGTGAACACATCAGGGCTGCTGCATCAAAGATGAAATTCACAGTCTCCAAACTAAATTTACATGCACGTGCACACACACACACACACACACACACTCACTCACTCACTCACGTCCGAGGGACACTTTACTCAGCCGGAGCTGCTGTAAAGTCATCACGCCAAATTACCCTTTACTGCCAAAGACCTGCTGCTGAAACGGGAAGTGTGACGTGAAAGGAAGAGGTTTATTAATCTTGATGGTTATTCTGTCTCTATCTTTTTCTTTTTTTGTTTCTGTGAGCCTTTAGCACACAAACTCCAGCAGAACTGAAGGGGAGGGGTTGTAAACCTGCTCTGTCACACGCACCCCAACACACTCACTCACTCACACACACACACACACACACACACACACACACACACACTAATACTCACACACTCATACTCATTCACACACTCACACGCCCAGAGGCCGGGGAGGTTTGTGGCTGCACAGGAATCCCAGGTTTACACTGTATCCTGTATGGTTATGAACCTGGACAAACAGCACAGGAATCCAGCTGGTGAACGAGTTCTGCTGCTCAGTCAGGCCACAAAGGCAGGAATGTTCCGGTTAAACCAGCAGCAGAGTAGACACTCCACAAACGCACATTTTAAGGTGTGTGTGTGTGTGTGTGTGTGCGTACGCATCTTTACTTGGCCCTCCAATAATTACCAAATCGGGGGCAGACAGCAAGATTGGTAGGTAAAGAGCAGCTTTGTACCTTGACCAATCAGGAGAGTGTCTTAATGTGGTAGAGCCCACAGGTTGAATGCCTCGCTCAAGGCACCCTCCTTCCCTCAGTGACAGCTGGAAGGCAGCTGCTGCCTCCAAGGCTGCAAACAGCAGGCCGGCCCACGGGTTCAGCTCAGCCAGCCACAGATGATGTGTACATACCTCTTTGCAGGCAGTTTTTCTTTTAATGTAATTTTAACCGAATCTATAAGTAGCTATGTTATTAAGCTACTTAGTTTGCTAATCTGTCATCATTAGTTTGCTAGTTCTAACAGCCGCGACCTTCCGGGCGTCACTGAGGGAGGCGCCTGGGGCAAATATCTCCCACCTCTACAAAAACCACTTCCTGTACAGTGTTCCATAACCCCTGGACAAAATGTACATAAAACCACGGAATAAGAGTGCTGATCTAGGATCAGTTTGGCCATTTGGCTCATAAAGCTGATCCCAAAACAGTCCTTTGAAGGTGATGCAACTCCCTCTATTATGCCAACATGGAAACATTTTAGTTACAGGTCATTCAGTTACAGTTACAGGTTACAGGTTAAATTAATCATAAACAATGTGATATTCTCTGGGGATCCTGCAAAAACGAATATAATCACATTAGTTTCCTCTGTTTAATGCTACATTCTGGCATTTCAGACATTTTGCCAGGTGATTCTGTCCAAAACTGATAATTAAAGGGTAAAATTGAATATATAACCGACACAGTCAGCAGAATTCAACCAGTCTTTCGCAAACAGCGCCTTCATTTTAATTTTAAATTGCGTTCAGTGTGACCACTCACGACTCCATTTGTCAAAAAATAATTATTATTATAATATGTGGGGGAAAATAATAATAAATCGGGATGGTGGAAGCTGTAACTGTTCATGTAGATTGTTGTAGGAGTTTCCTTCTTTGGCCTGAATAACATTAAATTGTACTTTAAAATAAACACTTCCGAAAGCGGGGGTGACGACAACCAAATTCGTAACGGAGAGCTGCACGCGTGCCATTTCCAAATTTGCATTTATACAAAGTATGCATTTGTTCTGCTACAGGGAGCAAAACCGGCGTTAAGTCAACAGTATATCATCATAATACGACTCTACTCTTCCAAAACAGACACCCCAAACTAGCGCACGTAACAGACTACATAACATTGGTTATCTCACATGACAGCGGGCATAGATGCATGGGAAGACATGAAGGTAGCGTGTTTCGCCGTGTACAATGTTACCATTTTAGAAAGAGAAAGTGAAATATCAGTAAATAAATGCACTTTTTCTCCAGGGTTGGTCAACAGTAGCCTATCGCCAGTTCAAACTCTGCGATCGGAGCAACACAGCACACAACTGCGCGGAGAAATAAACGCGTGTTCGGGAAGGCGGATGTAGGCAGCGCCATCCCGTGTGACAGTGCGATTTTAACGCACCATTGTTTTAGAATAAAATATTGAAAAACTTACCTGCTAAAATGGCTTTTCCAGGGTGAGTCAATTTCGCTTTTTCCCCCGGAGCAGCGGCTGCCAAAGGTCTGTGGAAGTGGTTGACAAATTTGGGATTTCCAGACATAACTGCAAACTATTGAAAATATAACTAATATTCAAATGCGTGTTTTTTTTTGTTTGTTTCCTCTTCTTCCTTTAGATTCGACTACTTCCAACGTTGTTACGGTCCAGTATAGTGTTATCTAAGCATGTGCGAACTGTAACGGTGCTTGCTATCTAACGAAGAAACTCGGTTAAAGCGGGTGAGGGGGGGGGGATAAGCGGACATCAGTAGCGCTTAGGAAGCCTCGCTGTGCACTGTTGACAGCGCATTGTAATATAGCCTAGCCTATCCTGCTGTCGCCGAGATAGGTCAGACGGGCGGGGCACTTTTGTTTTAAGGTGGAACGGTATTCTTTGAAGCAGCAGCCTTGTCAGCGCAAATAGCCCAATTAGAAAGCATTCCCCAAACGTCACTCATGGGTTAAATGTAGCTACTATGTTTTGCTTCTGTGTGATGTTGATGTATTTTAAGTTTACAGTGGCGTTTAACTAGATACATAAAGCCACGGCGAAGCATCGTTTTAAAATGCTAGGCTTCCCAGTGGCCAATATGGATCTTTCACATGGATGCTCATAGATTTTTCTCTTCGCTGTTCACTTATCCATTTAGGTAGCCCTGGTGTAAAATCCAGCTATGACCAGCTACCAGTGATTTCAAAACATAGCTTCGGCTGGTTAAACCATGTTGAGTATGGTGCTGGTCTGAACTGGTCAACCAACTATCAGCCGTAGTTTGAGTTTTTTTCCAGCAGGGAAGCTATGTCTCGTAAATTTTTGACATAAGCTATTGAAATGAATAACTTGCATACTTATATATTTGGATAAAATATTATCGTAAGTTAGTGTGTCGCTGAAAGTAACGCCACATAATCTTTTCCACACCTATCTAGCCAACTACATGTAATTACAACACCGGTCGTGATGTTGAATAACCTGTTGAGGATGTGGAGGAACAGGCTCGTCAGTCCAGTGATTCTGACGGCTCTCGGTCTCTCTGTTCACAAAATCTTTTGAAATGCGCCTAGCTCAGAACAGAAAATGTGAGGTTTTTTCGTGGTTTGTGAGAAATGGTGCGCGAAACTGCAATCACACCTGGTAGCGGCGACGCTGTACTGCTTATCTGCATTTTCTGGGCATGGACATCCGATTCATAATATCTGTAACGGTTTCTTTGTGAAAGAAGTCAAACCGAATCCAGTCACAAATACAACATCTGAAAGGCTAACGTGACGACAGTCCTCGGCTTCACGCGTTTACATTAAGACGAACATCTTCGTGTTGGTGTGCTATATAATTAAAAGAAAACTGATATGGTTCGCAAAAGAAAACCTGATCATTACAGGTTTTCTAACACTATAGTCAGTCAAGGGTGCAGGCCCCCAGCTAATTTTACAGGGGGCGACATTAGCGAAGCAAGACACCCAACCCCAAAATGCTCCTGACGAGTTGGTTGGTGCCTGACGCGGCAGCCAAACGTCGTTTGTGTGTGTGTGTATGAATGGATGAATGAGAAGCGTCAATTGTATATCGCTTTGGATAAAGGCGCGACATACAGTACTGTGCAAAAGTCTCAGGCACCTGTATAACATTCTGTACAGATCAGATTCTTTCAAAAATAATTCAGTGAAAGGTCCTAAATAAACATACTATACATTTTACATTACATTTTAGTAATTTGGCGGAATAGAATCAAATCAACATTTTTTGTGACTACCCTTCGGCATTAAAACTTAAAACTTAATCACTTCTCTGAGATATAAAACTGCAGGACAGGGTTGGCTAAAACAATCAGCAGGAAAGTTGTTCCAAGCTTGTTGAACTTGCCACAGTTCTTCTGCAGACTGTGGCTCCTTGCTTCTGATCTCAGACGGCCTTGATCAAGTTTTTATGTAAAAAGGTAGTAAATTGCTTACAGTGATGTTACTTTTTTAATTAAATACAAAAATGTCTCTGTAAAATTAAATCTTTTGGAAAATGAGTATGCGTATTTCTTAAAAAATCTTACGTGTTCTTTTATACTAACACACAAAAAAGAAACATATATATATAATAAATTCTAGGGTGCCTAAGACTTCTGCACAGTACTGTAAATGCCAACCATTTACCATTTATAGGCTACTAGTTCACACGCGCTTAAATTGTGGTCTGACTGTCCTTTCTTGTCACTAGAGATAATTCATCTTTGAGACCCTCAGGCATGTCAGCTACTTAAAACAGATGTTTGAACATTAAGGGCTGGTTTTACAAACATAGTTTTGCATGGAGAATCTCAATTCGACGATTCAAAAGGCCCTGACAGACAGGAGCTCACAAAAAATATATCTTAGAACATACCATTTTCTGGGGTGGTGGGGCACAATGAAAGGACTTTTCACGAGGCCCAAAATCCCTGAGTACAAATAACCCGACGCACTATCGCATCAAAGTTGTTGCACCACTAAATGTATAACACACAAGCAGTGTGGGCTAATGGAAAATATTTTTTTTTGCCCTCGCATTTCCCTAAATCGGGATTCGAGGTAAATCGGGTAGCCCAATGTGGGACTTCAAATGGACTCGCGTAACAACACTCTAAAAAGTGGTTTCAATAGGAACCCTGTGAATCCATATTACATTACATTACATTACAAGGCGTTTAGCAGACGCTCTTATCCCGAGCGACGTACAGTGAAGTGCAGAGAAGAACCCCATCTAGTTGAAAGGGTTCTTTGTTTGGGAGCTTTCACACCTATGACAGAGGGTTCCATAATCAAGCTAAAGAGTGTAAAGTTTAGTATCCTAAAACTGTGTGTGCACGAGTGAGGGGCGGGTGTAGGGGTGTCAAACACAAGACCAGACGGTGTGTGTAAACTTTATTTATTTCTCCTTCCGAAGGCATGGTCTGTGTGAGTTGGGAGGGGATTGCTGTACAGCTCAGATTCTCCTCGGAAACCCAAATTCACACAACGTCTGTACAACATGGCACCGGCAATACAGCAGAGCCCCTCCCCTTACCAAAGCTCCGCCCCAAACAGGACAGACCCGGTTATCCTCGAGACTCCAGAACATTCTCTTCGCTGCTACTTAAATAAAAATAATATCTTTGCTGCAAGCAGACGTGCTGAAGACTCCATTTTCTTTTTGTATTTCGCCTTTTTCTCTGTGTATATTAAAAAAGTATAATGCTTAAGACTACAACAATACAACTCTAGACAATACATATGGTTTTACATTATATTGGACTTTTGATTAATTAGGAATAGCAACATTTCATTACCATAAATTATACATTATTTTCAGTACATTAAAATGGATTATACTATTCTGAAAAAGTGGCACAGACGTTTGCAGTCACACCCCCTTCTGTTTCCAAAGCACTGGCAATGTCAGAAACTCCTCCTCACCTCGTACGTCGACTCGAGAAGCAAGCCGGCCAAGGCGTCACAATACTAGGTTAAGGGTCTACATAAACATTTGTAATATTTTCTAGAAGATGGGAAATTGTGCTCCGTTTTGCGTGGTTACACAGCGCATGCACGGACAGCAGCGTTTGTCAAACTGTGCAAATCCCTCATGTGAAATCCTGTACCTTTAACTGCTGCAAAACACCGAAAGCAAATCAAAACACCCTTCTGTAAGAGGAGGATCAGTTAAAACTACACAGAGGTAAAGACCAATGTAAACCTCTCAGTGAAGTACAATGCTAGTCCACAAGGAGGCGCCAGAACAGCGGTAGTGTTGCGCTCGAGCTGGCGGTGGGAGGAAGGCCAGGCTGCAGTGGACAGGGAGGGGGGAGGGGACAGTGGACAGGGGGTAAAGAGCAATAAATAGTGGGTAACAGGCTGTTTTTTGGCTGGGACCTGGAGGTCCTATCTTCATGCGGTGCAGGGTCAGTTTTCAGGAGGTTTTTCAGCAGGTGTGTTTTTGGGGTCGGGGGTTAGAGTTTGGGGTGTTTCTGGGGTGCAGGGTGTTTCTGGGATGCAGGGTCAGAGTTCAGGGTGTTTTTGGGGTGCAGGGTCAGAGTTCAGGGTGTTTCAGGGGTGCGGGTCAGAGTTCAGGGCGTTTCTGGGGTGCGGGGTCAGAGTTTGGGGGGTTTTTGGGGTGCAGGGTCAGAGTTTGGGGTGTTTTTTGGGTGCAGGGTCAGTTTGGGGTGTTTTGTGGGTGCAGGGTCAGAGTTCAGGGTGTTTCTGGGGTACAGGGTCACAGTTGGGGGTGTTTTTGAGGTGCAGAGTCACAGTTGGGGGTGTTTTTGGGCATGGTCACATGTTGAACCCGTAGGGGGGCTGGGTGTACCCGGGGGCGCTGTATCCATAGGGGGGGAATCCAGGCTGGGGGGGCACTGCTGCTGCTGGAGCCGCTGTCAACATCAGCTGCTGACCTGCAGTAACACACACACACACACACATTAAACACACACGCATATATTAAACACACCTTACACCCATATTACACACACTTTACACCTTACACACGTTACGCGCACGCACGTGCGCGCGCACACACACACACACACACACACACACACACACACACACACACACACGCACTCTCTCTGACAGCAGCTACGTACCGTACACTATAGGAGTGGGCTCTGTCACTTCCTCCTGGGTTTTCCTTTGGCTCTCTGAAGCTTCCAGTTTGTCCACCTGTGAAGCAGAAGCAGGCTTCAGCCAGAGCATCAGTTCTCTTTCACACAGGCTTCGGTCAGATCCCAACACCTGAGTGGCCATTTTCCTCACTCAGCACTGTGCTGTATAGCTTCTCAGCCAATCAAACTGTATCACTGAGCATCTCAGCCAATCGAACTGTAGCACTGAGCATCTCAACCAATCAAACCGTAGCACAGTGTCTCGGCCAATCAGAACCTAGCACTGAGTGTCTTGGCCAATCAGACCCTAGAACCAAGTGTGTAGGCCAATCAGAATGTAGCACTGAGTGTCTCGGCCAATCAAACTAGCACTGAGCGTCTCAGCCAATCACAGTTGCGCATGCGGTTTGAATGGAGAGGAAAGCATCACTCCCTGTACCTGTATCTTCACCAGTCCCCACCCCCTCGAATAGACTCCTCCCCCTCAGCCAGGCTCCACCCACTAACAGGCCCCACCCCCTATAACAGTCCCCGATGAAGGGAACTCTCCAAGGCCCAGAGGTTCATCTACATTAATGTTACTGTGCATCCCACATTACAGGCCTCAGTGCGGAATAATGCAGAGGACAGGGAAGCAGGAGAGCCACACTACAGTGTGCTACAGGTACTACTGTCCCACAGCGAGGCAGTCCTGGAGCACAGGCCATGCAGGTCCAGTGAAAACTGCCCATTCTGAGTCACTCCATTCTGTTCTTCCTCCACAGCGGAACCCCAGCCAGACATTCCATGCCAAAATGCTGCGGTGTAGTTAGCGCTGGAGCTAGCACGCAACCGGCAAGCCTGAGAACACGCACGAGGCACGTTTAACAGGAGACAAACTCACAAACCACGACTCCGGCATGCTTCTGTTTAACACAGCGCCATTTAAGAGGTGTCCCGTACGGAGACACGAGGCAAAAGTTGTGTTGCAGGCGGATTTTAGGATTTCCAGGATTTTTTTACGCCCCTTCGCTCACACGGCAAGCAGCTCACAGCTCCTCCTCCAGGTAAAGCCAGGCATGCGTCTGTACTCCAGTAAAACTGCACTCGTGTTCAGCTTTTCTCCTCTGCTGTGAAACACAGGGGTGCCCCCTGCTGGTCTAAACAGGCACGGACAGGATGCATCACTGGCCTAAGCAGCGCCAAACCGAAAAGCAGTATCTTGTGGGAAGAGCAAAAACACGTGCAAGGTTTCTGATGTATTCAACGCGCCTCATCCAAGGCACAATCTCATCACGTTAACTTCGTACTAAAACACATGAGTCTCAAAATTACATTTCAATGAGAAAAAGATTTATTTCAGGACCGATTAGAATTTTGAGCAAGGACAAAAATATTTTCAGTTGAAACGAATGTGCTCTTGTCCTGTAGTAAATTCATGAATTGCACAAAAAGCATTGACAGATTATTGTAAATTATTGCAGGAAAAGCTTGAATATAAAAAAATGATGAAGTGAGGGATATTTCTCTAATAATCATCTGTGGGAAGAGCCTGAATCAAAGGAAGGCTTGTGTGTGTGTTTATGCAGTGTCATAACTACGTTACTGCACATGTTACTGCAGCTCCAGATCAGCCTGGCTGCTTCGACAGACACTTTAAAGTTTGTGGAAGCAGGAAGCTGACTTGGTCCTCATCCGAAGTTACAGAAATGACAATAACTGGGAAATGGAGTTCAGGATTCAACCGTAAAATTGGGGCCAAAGAGCCCTGGACCCAATCCCGGACTGATCCTAAAAAGCAGTGGCATGTGTGTGTTCGTCGAGCTGTTCAGCTCTGCATCCGATCCCTCCATTTTCCACTTCAGCGCAAACCCGCTTTAACCCTTTGAAAGATTCTCCCCCCACCCCATAATTCTAAGCCTTCTGTCACCAGCAGGGACTGTTACATGATTATTCTAAATCACATATTCCTGACCTTTAACGGGTTAAGAAATTGGCTCAATGGTGATTTTTATTATTATTCCTTGCGGGAATAAATGTCTGTTGTGAAGTGACACGAAAAGCCGTTTTTAAAGGGTGCTAGAGGAGTGAAGAGTGATTGGCTGATTGATTCTCTGTGCCGTTTCCCAGAACCCCCCACAGCGCTGTGACCTCAGTGTTAGTGCGGACACTTCAGGAGTGCTGTTATGAGGACAGGACCTCAGACAGGCCGCAGGCCGGTTAGAGGGAGACTCGGCTGTTAGGCTATTTCTACGGGGGAAGGGGCTACAGCTAGGCGCGTACATCAGAAACCTAGAGCTACGTTACAACAGAGACAAGAGAGAATAAAAAGGCAGAGACCGTCACCTTCTCCGCAACCTCATCAACCTGGAAGAAAAC
The DNA here is from genome assembly GCF_963514075.1 of Conger conger. Lineage (NCBI taxonomy): Eukaryota > Metazoa > Chordata > Actinopteri > Anguilliformes > Congridae > Conger > Conger conger. The sequence goes on from NC_083770.1 coordinate 40,349,796, forward strand.
CCACATGTGAAACCTCACATCTTTAACATCACACAAACATGGGCAGCCTAGCCTAGTGGCTAAGGTGCTTGACTGGGAACCTGTAAGATTGGTGGTTCAAGCCCCAGTATAGACACTAAGATCTGCACAGCTGTTGAGCCCTTGAGCAAGGCCCTTGACCCCCTGCTTAGTCTAATCAACTGTAAGTAGCTTTGGATAAAAGTGTCAGCTGGATAACTAATCTGATGTAATGGAAACAGGAAGCATGTTAATGACTACAAGGCTCCGCCTTTAACTCAGGGCAACAGAAAGGTCTCCACTCCACCCAGAAGGGGCGTGGTTCTAACGAGGCAGATTGAGAGTTTCTCAGTGTTTTTTGGGCTGGTCCAGCTGGTTTTGTCTGGGGAGAGAGACCTGAGGCATACAGAAAAGGACACAGTCTCCTCACTGCATTAGCCACCTGATCTCTCTCTGCACTGAAAGCCCAGGCCCCTGTTCCACAAAGCAGGATTATATTGCTGGACACCTCCAGGCCCCTGTTCCACAAAGCAGGATTATATTGCTGGACACCTCCAGGCCCCTGTTCCACTAAGCAGGATTATATTGCTGGACACCTCCAGGCCCCTGTTCCACAAAGCAGGATTATATTGCTGGACACCTCCAGGCCCCTGTTCCACAAAGCAGGATTATATTGCTGGACACCTCCAGGCCCCTGTTCCACAAAGCAGGATTATATTGCTGGACACCTCCAGGCCCCTGTTCCACAAAGCAGGATTATATTGCCGGACACCTGGACTAACTCAGTTTTGTGAAACAGGGCCCAGGTAATCTGGAAACCAATAGCCTCTGTACTATAATTACTAAAGCGCTATAACTCTAAAATAAAATGCAAATCTGAAGTTCTTCCGCTCAGAAAACTTAAGGAATAGATTTACACGTCTTTCCTCTATGTCACATTGTATTAATCATTGTTATTGTCATTATTTATTTACTGGTTATTTCTCTTTTTTTAATTTCTTCTTTGAGATTGGATGGTGAACTGTATAACTTGAATAATTTGAAAATCAATAAAAATCTGTTTAAAAAAAAAAAAAAGACTTAAGGAAATATGGCTGTTTACAATATGCTTTACTACAGGCCCAGTTTGGTGGTGTGTGAACAGGACGTTTTGAGAGTTACTGGACAGTAAAGCACTGCCCCTTCTGAGAAACACAGCCACAGGCACTTCACTACAGACAGATAGCTGTTATCAACCATCTGAAAGGCCTTGAACAGCCAAGAGTGTTCAATACGTACAGGCTAAAGCTCACCCATCAGGCTCAGAGCCTAAACTGTAACTCAGTTAAGGAAAAACATCAGTGAGAAACAAGTCAGGTTTAACACACAGGAAGAACCACACTTCCCTGCACTGCTGTGCTGACTGTACCTCACACACACCTACTCTTAAACACACACACTCAAACACCGACAGACACATTCAAGGTTCACACTTCTCTGTACTCCTGTCTCAACTCTATCAGACATAGACACCCTTAAACACACACATAAACCTTCAGAAGCCACACATTCCTAGACTCCTGATACGACTGTACCTCAGACACACACACACACCTCCTTAAGCACATACACACCTTCAGTAATCATCTAAAAATAAAAGCTTGAAATTTCACACCCAATTATAATCAACACAGGCCATTAGAACATTTAGTTTGACTGCATCTCCATTATCTCAGCCTCCAAGGGAGTGCTAACTCTGTACTCTGCTGCACAGTAAAAATAAGCCACCAATTCACTTGCATGTTTTCCCATCATCTCTTTTTAGAATTCAACACAAATGCAACTGATAATTTCACCTTTATATCATGTAATTATGTGACCACTCCAGTCTTTGGCTGATGTATTCTGCTCTCAGCTCTTTCCAACTTTGGATTGGAAAGTGATGAGTGTGCTGTGTGAAACACACTGCATAAATAAAGTCATTACAGCTCAATATACCAGCATGTTTCCAAGATGTCCGCCTGGGGCTGGAGCGGTTTGCACTAACGTGCTATCGCTAACGTGCTAACGTGCTATCGCTAACATGCTAGGACTCACTTTGGTCAGGTATTCCCTCATGAGCTGGATGAAGTAGGGCATGGCGAAGTCCATGATGTTGTGCCTCCAGGCCAGCTCGAGGACCACGTCAGGGTGCAGCAGCTCGTACGAGGCGAACAGGCAGGCGGCAAAACACTCCTTCTTCCCCTCCTCCAGGAACCACTGCAGCAGCTGCTCCGCCAACTCTGCGTCCTTCGACTCCGCCGCGTACAGCATGGCATCCTGGGAAACCGCCACAACGCACACCCTCACTACTGGCTCTCAGTACACCAAAACTACACCGTCACCGCTTTCAATACACCAAAACTACACCGTCACTACTAGCTTGAATTAATACACCAAAACTACACTGTCACTGCTTGCTTTAAATACTACACCAAAACTACACCATCACTACTGGATTTCAGTACACCAAAACGACACGGTCACCGCTCTCAATACACCAAAACTACACCATCACTACTGGCTTTCAGTACACCAAAATTACACCATCACTACTAGCTTTAATTAATACACCGAAACTACACCGTCACTGCTTGCTTTAAATACTACACCAAAACTACACCGTCACTGCTAGCTTTAAATAATACACCAAAACTACAGTCACTGCTAGCTTTAAATACTCCAAAACTACAGTCACTGCTAGCTTTAAATACTCCAAAATTACACAGTCAATGCTAGCTTTAAATACAGCAAAACTACACCATCACTGCTAGCTTTAAAGAATACACCAAAACTACAGTCACTGCTAGCTTTAAATACTCCAAAACTACAGTCACTGCTAGCTTTAAATACTCCAAAACTTCAGCCACTGCTAGCTTTAAATACTCCAAAACTACACAGTCAATGCTAGCTTTAAATACAGCAAAACTACACAGTCAATGCTAGCTTTAAATACAACAAAATTACAGTCACAGCTAGCTTTAAATACACCAGAACAATGCTGTCACTGCAGGCTTTCAAGCTCAAAGACTCTTGCAGACTGAAATATAATATGCAGAACAATGTGTTTATTATTCCATACTAAACTCCCTAAAAGTTCACAACATAAGGAAATAAAGTAAAATTATAAAGTAAATAATAATAATAAAATCACAAAAAATCTACCCACTGCCTGGTTCTAAATACCTGGTTCTAAATCACTTTGTTCTAACATACAGAGAATAATTTAATGTGTTTACAGTGTGTAATATTGTGCAATACTTCGTTAAAAGGAATAGCTTGCCACGGCTTGATACGGTGCTAGACATTATTTTGCTTTCAAGCAAACTAAGCAGTCGGTTCACTTTAGTGGTAGGAACAGCAGATCACTGCTGGGCTGAACGGCCTGTTCTCCTCGTTGTGTCATGACTGACGTGGCTGGGGCAGAACAGCGCCCCCTGGTGGCTCACCTTGTACAGGCGGTCCTGCTTGCAGAGCTCCACGCTCTGTGTCCAGCGGTTGTTGCCCTTGTACAGGTACGCTGCGATGCGGCGGAACTCGATGAGCTCGTGCCGCTCCAGCCGCTGCGCCAGGCTGATGTTGTCGAAGTTGTCGTACGCGTCGATGGACGCCCTCAGACCCTGCGGGAACAACGGGGGCTTGTAACGGGGCGAACAGCAAGGAGGAGATACAGCACTCCTGCTACTTTTAAGCCAACATGTAAGACAGCAAGACCTGACACAAACATCTGAAAAATGTTAACTAGTCAAAAGGCCGGTAAAACTTAAAAACAATCCAGATCTCCAGGAAATTTAAAGAAACATTGACAAAGCAAAATTTACAGTCACAAATAATAGTTTCCTTCAACGTAGTGCTGAATAATTATCTCATCAGTACTGTCAGACCTCTGAAGGGTTTTACTGAATCCAATAAAATTGAATGTGACCCGTCATTATTTTACCCAGGTGTGGTAATGTGAGGAACTGGCTGCTGTATCTGCAGACCAGGTGACTGCAGCAAACATATTTTATTAAACGAGTATAACACACACACACACACACACACACACACCTGAAAGTCCTCCTCCTCGGTCAGCAGGTTGTTCAAGGCCTCGTTCACTCCCTTGTTGTTGTGGCTCTGCACTGACCTCAGGTACGGTTTCACCAGCTGCAGCTGCTCCATCTGCACAACCCAGCACAGAGATCACAACCCAACACACAACCCAGCACAGAGATCACAACCCAACACACAACCCAGCAGAGACCACAACCCAACACACAACCCAGCACAGAGATCACAACCCAACACACAACCCAGCACAGAGATCACAACCCAACACACAACCCAGCACAGAGATCACAACCCAACACACAACCCAGCACAGAGATCACAACCTAACACACAGCCCAACACAGCCAAAATCACAACCCAACACAGCCAGATCACAACACAATGCACAACCAGTACATCCCAACCAGTCACTCATAACAACCCAACACATAACCCAGCACAGTCAGTCACTGATTTACAACCCTGAGAGTCAAAAGCAGAGATCTGCAGGTTTTACCTTGGAGAAGAAGGACACCGCTCTGGTGTGGTCTAACCTGGGCGAGAGCACGGTCAGCAGGTCATTTACCAGCAGAGGTTTGAAGTCCAGGTAGAACATCAAAGCTTTGTAGTACAGCTCCACATTGGCTACCTGCGTAAGCATAAAGGCAAGCAATGATTTTCACAAGTTACTACATCTCTTTATCACCTATACATCTATAAATCAAAATTTATAAGTCTACATTGGCTTGATCTTTCCCAGTGATCCCAGTACTACAAAGGGGAAACCCATAGAAATGTGCTACACAATAAATATATAATAACTAATGGTTTACAACAATAACACAACGGTTTCATGAAAATGACTAATGACAACACTAATTATGCATTTAGTATATTCATGTCATAGCTGTATATTTGTGATTATAATAGCCCTTTAGAGAGGGTGGGCGTGGTGACCTTGGGGATGATGTCCTTGAACTGAGTCTCCTTCCAGGCGTTGGTGGGGTGGTTCATCATGGTGATGATGGCGTTGTCGTACTCCTCGTATTTATCGTACAGGAAGACCAGCTCCGCCCACAGGTGAGCCTGTTCGGCCGCCCGCAGGACCTGGGGAGAGAGAGCACGCCTGGTAATCCTAACCCTGTCACACAGTACGACACTCAATCCTGCATCTTTAAGGTCAGAGAGGATTAGAACATCTGTAAATATTATATATTTGCTTTGTGTATCACTAGTGTTCAAGTGATAAGACGGTGAAAATGATGAATTATCAAATCCAGAAATCACAAAAAATAATTTTTGCTGAACTTATAAATGATTTTGTAAGCATTTTTACATTAAACTCTCCTTTTGAGCTGTGTGTATGTTTATCATGTAAGCCTCTGACTCTTTGAGAGGTGTGTATCTTCGGGATGCACTTTTAGCAGGTTAGCGTCTAGCTCTTTGAGGGTGCGTACCTTTAGCACGTTAGCACCTGGCCCTTTAAGGCAGTGTGTACCTTTTGCACGTTAGCACCTGGCCCTTTAAGGCAGTGTGTACCTTTAGCACGTTAGCACCTGGCCCTTTAAGGCAGTGTGTACCTTTAGCACGTTAGCCCTTGGCCCTTTAAGGCGGTCCCTACCTTGGGGATGTTGACTCGGGACCAGAAGAGCTCCAGGTGTTCCCTCATCTTCTGTGGTTTGAATTTGGAGTAGAGGATGGCCAGCTCAGTGAACATGCCCATGTGAGCCCGCTCCAGACCCAAGGCTGCCTCCAGCAGGGCGATGAGCTCCTCAAAATACCCTCGGTCCTGCGGAATAACACATACCATACTCATGCCCCCAGTCCTGCCAAATAACACACACCCTATTTGTACCTGCACATTACATACAGACCCTAGCGCTGTATTAGCAGATTAGTACTGCATGCTTTGCAGTACCTGGTATTAGCACATTAGCGCTATGTCTCAGTAACCGGTAGTGGCTGTGTCTCAGTACCTGAGATTAGCACGTTAGCATTGTGTCTCAGTACCTGGTATTAGCATGTTAGCGCTGTGTCTCAGTACCTGGTATTAGCAAATTAGCGCTGTGTCTCAGTACCTAGTATTAGCATGTTAGCACTGTGTCTCACCACCTGGTATTAGCATGTCAGCACTGTGTCTCAGTACCTGGTATTAGCATGTCAGCACTGTGTCTCAGTACCTGGTATTAGCAGATTAGCGCTGTGTCTCAGTACCTGGTATTAGCATGTTAGCACTGTGTCTCACCACCTGGTATTAGCATGTCAGCACTGTGTCTCAGTACCTGGTAGTAGCTGATGAGCTCCTCCAGCTCGTCGGCGTGAATAACGATGTGCAGGCCGCAGATTTGGGCCAGCCGGAATTCCGTCCCATCCACACAGGCGAAACACACCTGGAACAGGCCGGGGGAGGTCAGACAGGTCAGGAAAGGTGTTTTTAGTTTCACAGACACATATTTTAGCTTAGTCCTAGACTAAATTCACTTTTGAATGGAGATTGTGCAGAGATTGCCCATACAAAAATCTATTTAGTCAAGAACTACGCTTAAAACGATCATGACTATGTAAATATGTGAATATGGCTGTTGCGATGTGACTAAGTTGTCTACTTTCTTTGCGTGTAAAACAGCAGCTGGTTTTTAACATATGACAATAAACTTGAGTTTGACTCGAATGTAGAAAAACAACATTTTAAATCTGGGATAATCCACATTTTCGGGTAAATTTCGGGTTTTTCAGTACGGTTCCGGGATGGTGGTGAAGTTAGTCTTTACATTATTGGCATTTGGCAGCTGGGGGGGCTAGTGAGTGCGGGGGCTCCGTACCTCCTTCCAGGTGCGGGTGCTGTTGGCTTTTCGGGCGCTGTCCACGGCCGCCTGGTACTCGCCCAGGTGCACCAGGGTGGAGGCCAGCCGGGCGAAGTTCGACACGCTGTTATACAACAGCTTAGCCGCGTCGTACATGCCCTCGTCATAGCAACGGTCTCCCACCTGCCGGAAGGAGAAGAGGAAGAAAAATAATATATTTGTTATTGAACCCTGTGGGGTAATGTTCCCTCTGCATTTCACCCATCCGAGCTACTTAGGAGCAGTGGGCTACCGTGGCTACATTGGGGCTTGAGCCATCAACCAGAGTCAGAGCCCTTACTGCGTTTGAGAGGATGGGTGTATCTGAGGGTTTCAGAAGCTGCATATTGTTATCTCTGTATGGGGAGGTGTTACCTGTTGAATGTGGGTGGTGTTGGGGGGTGCTACCTGTTGAATGTGGGCATTACCTGTTGAATGTGGGCGTTGTTGGGTCCGCTCACAAACTCCTCCAGCTCAGACAGACGGTTGGTTTTGGCGAGGGCGAAGATGAGCTCCGTCTCCACGTACGCCTCGCGAGCCTTCTTCCGCGCCATCTGCAGGAACTTCACCAGGTCCTCCCAGTTACCTGGCAACCAGAGACAGGGAGGGAAATCAGGGACACGCCCAGCACACACCCCTCCAGTGGACAGCACAGAGAGATTGACAGGCAGATGAACAGACAGGACAGGCAGTACACTGTGGGTCAGGTACTGTTTTTACTCGCTGTGCTGGTCTGTAGGTCAGTTCTCAGCTTTTGATGATCTGTAGATCAGTACTCACTGTTCTTGCTGGTCTGTATGTCAGTACTCACTGTTTTTGCCGGTCTGTAGGTCAGTACTCACTGTTCTTGCTGTACTGTATGTCAGTACTCACTGTTTTTGCCGGTCTGTACATTTTACATTTACATTTTAGTCATTTGGCAGACGCTTTTAATCCAAAGCGACTTACAAGTGCATAGGTTCTACCACAAGTCAAAGCATCACATCCAGAACAAGAAAAATACACCTGGACTGCTGTTCTAAACATATAGTCGTCATCATAAGTGCAATTTTTTTTTTTCTGTAGGTCAGTACTCACTGTTCTTGCTGTACAGTAGGTCAGTACTCACTGTTTTTGCTGGTCTGAAGGTCAGTACTCACTATTTTTGCTGGCTGCGCTGACCACCTCCATGTATGCGGACGGGTCGTCTGCTTTGATGTACGAGTCGATGGCCTCCTTCACCAGGTCCTTCTGCAGCTGGGCGCGGGCCAGCTGACTCCAGACCGCCGGCTCGTTACAGCGCTCCGCAAACTCATACGCCCGGTCCAGGTTCCCTATGTGCTCTATCAGTACCTGCACAGAACCAGAGAGAGAATACATCACACACACAGCACCTGCATACAGCAAAGGGAACACATCACCTACACTCACACAGTACCGGCATACAACAGAGAGAATATATCACCTACACTCACACAGTACCTGCATAGACCACAGAATGTATCACACACACACACACACACACACACACACACAGCATCTGCATAGAACAGAGAGAATAGATCAACACACATACCTGAACATACAGACACACACACCTACACATGCCAGAGAGACAATACACCACGCACGGACGCGCACACGCGCACACACACACAGAGGGACTTGCTTCCACACTGTAGCCTCTGCTTCTGAAATAGTGACCACTCCAAACCTTTATCGCCAAAGGGAATCTCAGGTGAGATTCTGGTGAAAGCCTCTAATTAATTGACTTTGGTTGTGAACATTTAGTCGGGTTTTAACAGGGGCTCAAAACAATAGTATAACAGTCATTTTGACTGGTTGAAAAGGTATATGGTTGAGATTGACATATAGCCCTCTTGGGATTTTACAGGAGTTACGCTTGACTGCCATGCTGTCCTCTTGGGACTGAAGGGGATAAAAGTACCTGGATTGCGGAGGTGTTGACGTCAAACTTGCGGAAGATGGCGAAGGCTTCCTCGAAGAGCTCGTTGCTGATGGCGATGTTGGCGATGTCGGGGGCGTCGTAGTTGTCCAGACGGTTGATGTACTCCATCACGCGCGTACGGTCCGCCTTGATGGCCGTCAGGATCAGAAGGTTCTGGAGGTTCCTGGAGGGTTTTAACGCAGAAAAAAGAAACTGACTGAAGGGGGAAGACTCCGGGGGAAGAATGAGGGACATGTGATGGAATTAAAATTAAAATGCAATTAAATGGTAAATGGTAAATGGCAGGCATTTATATAGCGCCTTTATCCAAAGCGCTGCACAATTGATGCTTCTCCATTCACCCATTCATACACACACTCACACACCGACGGCGATTGGCTGCCATGCAAGGCCCCGACCAGCTCGTCAGGAGCATTTGGGGGTTAGGTGTCTTGCTCAGGGACACTTCGACACCGCCCGGGCGGGGGGTCGAACCGGCAACCCTCCGACTGCCAGACGACTGCTCTTACTGCCTGAGCCATGTCGCCCCTAAAATAAACATTGTTTGTGAGTTTGTTGTAGGCCTGTTCACACTAAGCATGCTCAGAAGGCCACATGGTGAGGGGAGGCAGGGCTGACCTGACTGAGCATGCTCGGAGGGGCGGGGCCTACCGGTGCTCGCTGAAGACGGAGTTGTCCAGCACAATCTTTTCCAGGAGCTCGATGAGCTCATTGGGAAGATCCGCCGTCATGAAGGCCTTCACCGTCACTGATACCTCCTCCGGGTCCTGGGTCTCCGACAGGGCAGTCTGCACCACCTGTACAGGGGTAGCCCAATATTACACACCCCATAAACCCCACAGCCAGGCCAGAACTACACACCCCATAAACCCCACAGACATGCCAAAACTACACACCCCATGAACACCACAGCCATACCAAAACTACAAACCCCATAAACCCTACAGCCAGGTCAAAACTACACGCCCCATAAACCCCACAGACATGCCAAAACTACACACCCCATAAACCCCACAGACATGCCAAAACTACACACCCCATAAACACCACAGCCATACCAAAACTACAAACTATAGCACATAACACACACTCCACACAACAATAAGCCCCCACTGCACAGACCACACACATCTGAAGCACCGCACCCCTGGAGAACACACACCCAACATGGACCAACTCCATGCAGAGGCTGTGTCCCAGAACACACACGGCTCCTGTTGAAGCCCCTCTCCAGGTGAGTTACCTGGTCTGCAGGTGAGTTACCCGAGTTACCTGGTCTCTAGGTGAGTTACCTGGTCGATGAGCTGCCGCCTGAACGGGTTGTTCTCCTCCAGGACGCTGGCCCACAGTTCCGGGTCTTTCCGCCGTACCAGGTAGCGAGCCTCGCTCTTGAACAGGGAGTTCTCATTGCAGACCTGAAAGACCGGCAGCCAAGCACAATGTTTAGCATTTCGATGTCCACTGTTAAATTACCGTTTAAGGACAAAAAAGAAAAATCACCTTATTTGGATGTGTATTTATTTTGGACCAAAAGTTTTTAAATTGTGGATAACCTTGTTTGTGAGCTTTCCAATATTAAGAGAACCATACTGTTGTTTATTTTTGAAGAAATCTTGGGGGGTCCAGTATGGATCAACTTTTAGGGCCCCTGTCTCCTGAATGGTTGGTCATTCTGGTAAATCAAAGCACATTCTAAAAGCCAGATTATAGTCCAGTCCAGTGGCAACTGATGTTGCTGGTCGCAGCAATATTTGGTTTATACTTCGGGCAACTGGAGTGCGTTTATACTTTTAGCTTTTTGCTAAGGACAACAACTACAGTTTCTGTCAGGCAACAGTTACAAACAAGCAGAGGTGAGGGGGCGGGGGCGGCTGACCTTGATGAGGTCCAGGTCGCACTGCCCCCTCTCGTAGGCCACACAGGCCAGGTGGGGGTCCCTCTTCTCACAGTAGCGGCCCACCACGGCACTGTCGTAGAAGGGGTTGTCCTTCAGGAAGCGCTCGGGGTTGTTGTTGCTGTCGATGTAGATCTTGGCGAGGGCGTTGTGCGTGGCCGGCTCCTCACAGCCCTCGTGGATCCGAGACTCCAGCCACGGCAACAAGAGCTTCAGCCTGTACACACACACACACACAAACAAACACACACACACACACACACACACATACACATACATACATACACACAAAAACACAGACACACAACACTGTGTCATTACTGCGAACACCTTTCTTCTTTACCTCGTCTCTTATGTGGTGGTGAGGGTTCAGTCACAAAATGGCCGCCACAAATTCCCTACTGGGAGCTACACTCAGGCAGAGGCCTCCTTCCTCCAAATACAACCAGTGGCCAATAAGAATGACCACTGCTTTCATTTCCTTCCCTACGGACTTATGAAGCCAATCAGATCTGGCCCTCAGTGAGCGAGCGGCTCCCTCTGGCGCCCTCCTCTGGCCACAGTGTCAAAAGCAGAGTTTTACCTGTTCCTCTTCTCCACCTCGGCCACCAGCTCGTCTGTGGAGAACTGCCCACGCACCACCATGATCAGGTTCTTAATCACGTCCTCTGAGCAGTCCACATCTAATAGGCCCCCTATCACCACAGGGAGCCTGCTGGGGTTCACCTGCAGACACACACACACACACATACACATACACACAGTGCAGTCTAAGTATTTGGACAGTGACACACTTTTTGTTGTTTTACTCCAGCAGACAAACAGCTAGAACAATCACTATGTGGTTAAAGTGCAGAATTTCAACTTTAATTTGAGGGGTTTTACATCCATTTTGGGAATTACAGCCCTTTTAAGCATGGTCCCCCCAGTTTTGACCACTTACCAAAAGTAAGTGGGCAAATTAGCATTAGTCATCATATTCAATATTCCATTACAAATCCTTTGTAACCCATTTCTGCCTTAAGTCGACAACCGGTAGACATCACCAGATGCTGTGTACCTTCCCTGGTGATGCTCTGCCAGGCCTGTACTGCAGCCCTCTTCAGCTCCTGCTTGTTTTCAGCCATTTGCTGGTCTTCTGCATGTGAAATGCATGCTCAATTGGACAGTCAAGAACAACCACCTTTTGGCCCAACAAAACTCCTTGGTTGCTTTGGCTGTATATTTTTGATCATTGATTTTGACACACCTCATTTTTTGGCCGTCTCTGATCAATTTATTCAGATTTTTCAGCATAATGACGGTCTGCTTGACTGACATTGGCACTTCTTTGGTCCTCATTTCCTGTACTCCGTGAAGCATCTTTCTATAGTGTCGTGGCAAATAGCTCTATACAAATAAAATTTAACTTGTGGAATTCATCAATTCAATTCGCAGACCAAATGTTGAAATGCGCTGCTTCTCATTACGTCTGGAAAAAGTTCAGCCGTGGAGCCCTTATCATTCCCGCTAAGTAAAGAGGAAGATGATGTGCAGGCATGATGAAGGGCCTCGTCAGGGCTCAGTACCCATAATCAAATGAGGGCTGTTGAGCGTCTCCAGGACAGCAGGCCCTGACATCCTCCCGCACGCGGGGATCTGATTTGGGCCGATAACAACGGTAAATAACGTCATTTAGATCCAGACGCTACATAATCCAGAGGCACGTCCTGACGCAAGAGACTTCCTGTACAGGGAACAACGTCATCGAGGCCTTAAAATAAACCCGTAATATCATTACACAGAGCCAAAAAACCCCAGTGGAGAGTGCCATTATGTTTTGTCTACGGGGTGATCTGATAAGCCTGGGGCAGGAAGCGATTAGCATGTGTTAGCGGGCGCTAGCGCCAGACTCACCTTCTGAACGTAGATCTCGATGTACTTCTGCAGGCTGTTCCTGTACAGGTAAAGCACCAGGTCGTGGACGAAATCAAAACGATCACAAACGATGATCAGAGGCAGCTGGTCCGTTAGCTTGGCCTCCTGAAAACAGAAAGAACAAAAACATTGCTAAACCAAATGCACGCTAACTGAACAGCCTAATCTAACCGCTAAACAAACTTCAGGCTAATCTAATGAGCTAATCTAGCAGCCAATTCGAACAGCTAAACAAACTGCAGGCTAATTTAATGGGCTAATCTAAACACTAAACCAATGATAGCCTAATCTAATGGGCTCATCTAACAGCCAATTTGAACCACTAAACCTAAACCTAATGGGCTAATTTAAAGATCTAGACCTGCTACAGGCTAATTTCACAGACCCAAGCTGGCCAATAACAACGACACATATGGGCATCCTCATTGCACAGGATTGTAGTGTCAGAGCAGAAGCAGGCGTCACACACAGATCACAAGTCCTAAATATTTATGAGCACCACAGGTTTACACAAGGGAAGAAGGAGTTTGTCAAAATGAGATAAAAAGGCCTTCTAGAAAGCACACAGAAGACAGACAGTCGGCTATGATGAGGGAAAGGCAGGCACCTTGAGGAAGTTCTTGACTCGGTCCGGGTCGTAGCAGTTGCTCTCCCGGCAGATCCGCTCCACCTCTTTGATCTGGCCCGTTTTGCAGGCGGCCTGGATGTACTTAAAATGGACGTCGGGGTCCTGGCTGAAGTTCACAATGGAGCCCAGGAAGTAGAAGAGCCCTGCGAGAACAGAGGGGAGGAAGTTAAGGAATTCTTCAAATCGCTGGGTTTGACTTTAACACATGCCCTCGAGGGAGGTATATTTCCAGATTAGATCTGTGAAGTGCAACAGTCATGTAATAAAGCCTGGCCAAGACTGAATTTTGAAGAGCTGAATTATCCTGAACCGGATCATCGGACTCGTACGCACCCTCGTAGCTCTTGAAGGACTCGAACAGCTCCACCAGGGCCTGGGTGCCCAGCTGCTCGTGGTACTTGGAGGCCACCTGGACGCAGAGCTGCAGGTTCTGCCGGATGTTGGCGGAGAGCATGGCCCTCAGACACTCGATCGAGTCCTCCACCGACAGGGCGCCGAAGAAGTTCACCAGCCACTGGGGAGAGGGCCGGGAGGGTTAGCCACGACAAGCACACAGCAAACACACAGCAAATTACAGGCAGAACTGCTCACACGCGTGTGCACCAAACATATAGGACATGTGATGCAGAAACTCTGGGGGTTTTCAAGACCAGGCGCGATACAGTGCTCGATACTACCTAGCGTTAAGGTAAACTAAGCATTAGGAACACATTATTGGTAGGGAAAGGCAAACACTGCTGGGATGAATGGCCTGTTCACCCCATTATATTATGGTATGTTATGGACAGAACTGCACACACAAGCAAGACATGCATGTGCTCCAACATACAGGCACTCTTCTACAGTTATGGGGTTTGAGTCTCAAAGCCACACGCACGCGCACGCACACACGCGCACACACACACGTGCACACACACACACGCGCACACACACACACGCGCGCACACACACACACGCACGCACACGCCACACGCACACACGCACGCACACGCGCGCACACACACACACACACACACACACACGCACGCACGCACGCACGCACACGCACACGCGCGCACGCGCACACGCGCACACGCGCACGCGCGCACGCACGCACGCACGCACGCACGCACGCACGCACACGCCACACGCACGCGCGCACACACACACACGCACGCACGCACGCACGCACGCACGCACGCACGCGCGCACACGCGCACACGCGCACACACACACACACATACAGACTGAAAGGCGCAGGGCGGCGCCTGACCTCGGGGTTCAGCAGGTGTGTGTGCACCACCGCACGTTTGATGTCGTACAGGTCGGTGTAGTGTTCCAATGCACGCTGCAGAAGCCCCGCCTTCTCGCACAGCTGGGCGATGTGTGGTCGGTCGTAGTGTGTGAACATCTGGTTCCCCAGGATCGCATCTGCAACCTGCACCCCAAAACACACACACACACACACACACAAAGATTTCACCCAGCAGTTAATGAATCAATGAATATCACTCCACAGTCAATAAGCACAATCAGCTAATATCACTCAGTAATCAATAAACTACATCAGTTGATATCACTCAGCAAACAATAAACTACATCAGTTATAATATACATACATACATACATACATACATACATACATTATCCTAACCCGCTTATCCTGAACAGGGTCGCAGGGGGGCTGGAGCCTATCCCAGCATACATTGGGCGAAAGGCAGGAATACACCCTGGACAGGTTGCCAGTCCATCGCAGGGCACACAGACCATTCACTCACACACTCATACCTACGGGCAATTTAGACTCTCCAATCAGCCTAACCTGCATGTCTTTGGACTGTAGGAGGAAACCCGGAGTACCCGGAGGAAACCCACGCAAACACGGGGAGAACATGCAAACTCCACACAGAGAGGCCCCGGCCGACGGGGATTCGAACCCAGGACCTTCTTGCTGTGAGGCGGCAGTGCTACCCACTGCACCATCCGTGCCGCCATTCAGTTATAATATCATAAACCAATCAATAAACTACATCAGTTAAGATGTAGAGATTATTATGCTCATGCAATAAACAGCTACGATTTTAAGGAATTGTCGAGGAACATTGGGGGAAGGTTGGGGGAACATTGGCACCCACCTGGGGGGCGTGGATGAGGTTCATCTCCAGCAGACGGGTCTGCAGGTGGCCCTCGGCCGGTCGATTGTTCTTCAGGGCATCCAGCAGGAAGGACGTGCACTGCTGTATCAGACTGCTCTCCATGAACACGTCAACGATCTGCAACATACACATTATACAAGCACACACGCTCTCCATGAACACATCCACTATCTGTAGCACACATATTATACAAGCACACACGCTCTCCGTGAACACATCCACTATCTGCAGCACACACACTCTCCATGAATACGCCCACTATCTGCAACACACGCATTATACAGGCACACTACAAGCGCACGCACTCCCCATGAACACGCCCACTATCTGCAACAGACGGACACACACACACACACACACAAGTGCTCTCTCCATGAAGATGTCTACGATCAGCAGCACAGTCTCCATAAACACGTCCATACCATCTCCATACCTGGTTGATGTTGGTGAGCGGCTCCTCGTCCTGGACCAGCATCTGGGCGAACTGCAGGCCCTGTTCTGGACTGACCCGCATCACGTTCCGCAGGAGGAAGATCCAGTCTGGAGCGTACCCCACCTGCAAGGCAGAACACAGTCACCTACAGAACCAGCCTGGAGCCAGAACACACAGTGCCAGGACCTACAGAACCGAGCCTGCAGTAAGAACCCACAGCACCAACATGTACAGAACCTGCCTGGAGCCAGAACACAGAGAACCAGCACCTACAGAACCGAGCCTGGAGCCAGAACACAGAGGTACCAGCACCTACAGAACCTGCCTTGAACAAGAACACACAGCGCCAGCACCTACAGAACCTGCCTGGAGCCAGAACACAGAGAACCAGCAACGACAGACCCATACTGAACATTTGAAAATTTAAACATGGAATGTTGTTCTGAATATTGGTGAAGAGATATAGGACTTGTATTGGTGTCGTTACAGCATTTTAGATCAGCATCTAACCCAAGACTGACCCATGCCTGTCCCAGGATTGACCTGAAGACACACAGCTAGGGCGTAAACCATGGGCCTTGAAACAGCCCACAACATGCAGTACCAGGCAGCGCCTGAGGGGGGCAGCGGTACCTTTTTGGCGTACAGCACGATCTTCTGGAACTGTCCGGTCTCGGCGAAGCACTGGATCACCTTGTTGGGGACGTTGGCGCGGAGATACACACTGAGCGCCAGAGTGGGGTCTGCAGCCTTCACCAAATCTCCCAGCTCCTCTGAGCACTCCAGCTACAACACACACAGACACAAACATTATATACACTTATATACACACAAACACACACTTATACACACACTCTCAGACATTATATACACATACACAGGGTTAACACACACACACACACATTATATAAGCACACACTGTTATCATACACACACACAGACATTATATACAGAAACACAGGGTTATATACACACGAGCACTCCCACACATTATACACACACACACACACACACACACACACACACACACACACACACACACACACACACACACACACACACACACACACACACACACACACACACACACACACACACACACACACACACACACACACACACACACAGTACCTTGTCCTCCTTCAGCCATTTCTCCAGCAGCTGCTTGCGGCCCTGCTGCAGGACGGGCCTGCAGAGCTCCAGAGACTCAAAGGTGTTGAGCTGGCCCTGGTCCAGCAGGATCCCGAAGTACTGCAGCAGGGGGGAGGCCTGTCCGGGCTGGGCCGGAACGCTCTGGAACTTCCGGATGGTGTCGGACGTCCGCAGGATTCCCTGGGCACGGGGTCAGAGGCGGGGTCAGAGGCGGAGTCAGAGGAGGAACGCTCCACCAATCACAGCGTATTATAAACGTGTGCTGAGGACTCTCCTACAGCACAGTGTCCCCCTCACACACCGGATTGCTCCCTACTGGCCCAACAACACCAGGTACTGGTTTGATGAGAGTAGGAGCCTAAGCCAGACCCCCCACCCCCCCTCCCAGACACACCTTTGGGGCGGACGCGGCGACCTTGGCAGCCTCGGAGTAGCTGCCCTGGGTGAACAGCGTGTTGAACTTGCGGGCGAACAGCTCCTCAGCCCCGGCCAGGTTGCTCCGCACCGCCATGCGCAGGCCCAGGTCGGGGTTCTGCAGCACGTTAGTGGCGTAGTTCACGATGTTCTCCTCCTCAACGCACACGGACAGAACCTGCCAACATGCACACAAGCACCAGAACATCAGAACACATACGCACCAGAACATGAGAACACATACGCACCAGAACATGAGAACACATACGCACCAGAACATGAGAACACATACGCACCAGAACATGAGAACACATACGCACCAGAACATGAGAACACATACGCACCAGAACATGAGAACACATACGCACCAGAACATGAGAACACATACGCACCAGAACATGAGAACACATACGCACCAGAACATGAGAACACATACGCACCAGAACATGAGAACACATACGCACCAGAACATGAGAACACATACGCACCAGAACATGAGAACACATACGCACCAGAACATGAGAACACATACGCACCAGAACATGAGAACACATACGCACCAGAACATGAGAATCAGAACACATACGCACTAGAACATGAGAACACATACGCACCAGAACATGAGAACACATACGCACCAGAACATGAGAACACATACGTACCAGAACATGAGAACACATACGCACTAGAACATGAGAACACATACGCACCAGAACATGAGAACACATATGCACCAGAACATCAGAACACAAAGCACCAGAACAGGCCATTAAGCCCATCCAGATATGCAGAAACATCATTCTCCAGACTAGAGCACGGAACTCCAACTACAATCCTTTTTAATTACATTACAGCACTGTCACAGAGCACACTCTCTGAGCCAGAGTGACAGACAGGAGTGGAGAAGATCAGCACTAGTCTCAGGAATACAGTTGCAGCACAGGCATATTCATAATCACAAAATGTAATATTAACCAAACAATGTTCACTGTAACCACTGGAGCAGTGCAGGGCCTCAGGCCTCAATGCATTTAAAATGTCACATACTGAGCATTCTGCCACAAAATGGCCGCCAGTGACTGCACACCGGGGGTTAGTGAAGTGTGTGCTCCCCTCCTCTCTCACATAGGCCTTTCACACCGGCAAGGCTCCGTGCCAGTTCTAGCTACCAAACCTAATTTTGAACCAGCAAGTGCGTTCAGACCGAAAATAAATTGGTTTGGAACCTGAAAAGTTGGTTCTCAGCTGAAACCAAGAAATATTTGGTTTTTCCTAGCGAATCGTGACATTATTAGTGGGCGTGTCATATTCCGCCTGCCTTGTGCATTGAGCAACGCCATTGATGATGGTTCTGCTAAAACTGGTATGGACGCGGGCTGGTTCGCCAGAAAGCACCAAGGTTCTGAGGAACCAGAGCCAGAACCAGAACCAGAACCGCATCTGTCTGAAAGCGGCATCCATTTTGTTGTCATTACAGCGTGACCTACCTGTCCTTTCTTGTTGACTCCGATGATGCCGGAGGTGGGCTCGTGGGACGCTGTGACGAAGATGGTCTCTGCGCTGATGCGGTTCATGTAGATGCACACCCCAGACTCCAGGTCATAGAGGTGGATGTAGCCATACTTCGTGATCAAATAGATGACGCCATGTTTGGTACCAATCTGGGAAAACGAGAGACGGCCGAATTCACGTTGTCAGTAACATCCGTACAAATATAATGCAGTTGACCGTTTCACCCCTTCGCCATGATGCTGAAAGGTGTCACTGGGGTGGAAGTCCTCAGAATACGGCATCAGAGATGGACAGGTCCAGAACTCTATTTGTAACACCTTCAACTCCTTTATAAACCACATAACACAGGAAATGTCAGTTTTCACAATATGGGACCTTTAAAGCATTTCATTTTAAATACTTTATCTGGAAGGCTGAAAATAATTTCATACCCTTCTGACACACACAGAGTGCATTCTCGAGTCAGACAGCGAGTCTGTCCACATTCCTACATTAACATGAAAAATTTAACGGGCACCAAGCCCGTTACACTCCAGAAAGAAACACACTCTGTCAGTCTGATATAATACTGCCATCTCAGTAGACTTTCTTCTTTGAGTAGTTTTATGTTTTTTTGATATTGGACACAGGAAATGTGCCAAACACCACTGCACTTAAAGATGTTAATAAGCCAATGGACAAGCAGCATCTTTGGCCCAGGGCACCACACACACACACACACACACACACACACACACACAATACACACACAACACACACAAACACACGCACTCAAACGTAGGTTTTGTAAAAATGTAAGTGACACACAAGCTCTTATTCTGGTTCTGCAACACTGAGAGTACAGAGTAAAGGGTAGAGACAGTGTGGCATATAGTCTCTGCAGGGGTGGGCGGGTCCTTCAGCCTGTGCAACTGTGATGCAAATGTTCCAGGTGCAAATTTGCCTACACTGCAAAGAATTATCATTTTAGTCTTGTAATAACACTTAAGTAGAAAATATTATCTTGTTTGCTTGACAAGTGAAAATGTCTTATTCTATTGGCAAATCTTGAAATGAGTTAAACGGTCTTACAGCATTGCCAATATTTGCTAAAAATATACAATATTTAGCAAAATATAAGTAAAATAAATATTTATATATTTTAAAGTCTCAAAACAAGACTAAAATACTTGTTATTCTTTGGTTTTTGCAGTGTAGCAGTGCCTTCTGCCCAGCATATCTCCAGAGTTCAGGCTGACGCACAGCCCCACTCAGTGAATGCCAATTCTCACAGGGCACGCAGAAAGCCTGTATGCTGCTACACACACCAGCTGGGACCTTCCTGCAAGCATATCAAAATGCAGAACCGACACCTTTCAAGTGAATCCAAGCTGTCTTCGGATGAGGTGGATTAGCGGAATACAGAAGCAGTTACAATACCTCAAAAGATACTTAAACACAGGTTAGCACCTAGCCACAAGCAGTCCCGTTTTGGTGAATAAGCCAACTTTGTTAGATCACTTCCTCGAAGCACTACTGTGCGATTAAAAGAACTACTGAAGTACAGCCCTTAGTCACATCTCTGCGCCTGCACCATTAATAACATTTCCTGCCATTATTTAAAACATTTGATTTGGTTATTGCCCAGAAACCTCCGTGCATCACCTGACAGGCCTCAGGGCGATGACATCACGGCAGGTGAACAGTTAAAATGAGGGAAACCCTGTACAGAAAAGCTTGATTTCCAGGCTAGTGTAGCGCTCGTGTTAGCGCGCTACTTGTGTTAGCATGCTGCTCATGTAAACACGTGTTAGCACACTGCTTGCATTAGCACACCACACGTGTTAGCACACTGCTTGCATTAGCACACCACACGTGTTAGCACACTGCTTGCATTAGCACACCACACGTGTTAGCACACTGCTTGCATTAGCACACCACACGCGTTAGCACGCCGCTCACATTAGCATGAGTTAGCATGCGGCTGGCATTAGCACGCCGCTCATGTTACCATGCCGCTCATATTAGGGTGCCACTCATGTTAGCGCGTCGCTCGTGTTAGCATGTGCAGGACACAACCACCCGGGAACATCTCTTTATTCTGTTCCCGCTGAGTGGAAGGGGTCACACCAAGAGGATGCAGCACAGCGGCACAGACTCGGGGCCCCTGGGGGGTCTTGGGCCCCAGAGCTCACCTGCATGGCCACGGGGAAGTCAGTCTGCGCCTCGGGGGGGAAGAACACGTCCACCGCCTTCTTGGTGAACGGCTGATTCCCCGCCGCCGGCTGGCCCACCTCGATTATGTGCAGCTGCAGAGAGATCAAAGCAACAATAACACACACCTCTTAATAACACACACCTCATGCCGAGCTGATAATACACACTGCATACAGCACATACCACACACCGATTACACACAGCGCATACAGCACTGATAACACAAGTTTCTCCACAAGAGAAAAAATGCCCCAAGCAACAGACAATAAAAATATCATTTCTACAATGATTTTTATGAATATAAATAGCACACAGATGACGCTAGCCTCCTACAGAGATAACGTGCGTGTGTGTGTGCATGTGTGTGTGAGCGTGCGTTTGCGTGTGTGTGTGTGTGTGTGTGTGTGTGTGTGTGTGTGTGTGTGTGTGTGTGTGTGTGTGTGTATGTGTATATGTGTGTACGTGTGTGTGTGCATGTGTGAGTGTGTGAGCGTGCGTGTGTGTGTGTGTGTGTATGCCTTTGTGCGCTGCTCACCTTCCCTCCAGCCTGGCTCCGCACAGCGAAGCAGAAAAGTGTTGAGGCCTTGCTGTTCCCCTCCACCTTGAACTGGGCGAACGCGGCAGCGTGGCCTTCGATTGGTTGAGACACCTTCCTGTCCACCGAGTAGAGCTGCATTGCGCCCACTACGCGGTTTTGCTGGAAGAGGAACAGCACGTGTCACTTCCTCCTGCTCTCAAACAGCACGTGTCACTTCCTCCTGCTCTCAAACAGCACGTGTCACTTCCTCCTGCTCTCAAACAGCACATGTCACTTCCTCCTGCTCTCAAACAGCATGTGTCACTTCCTCCTGCTCTCAAACAGCACGTGTCACTTCCTTCCCCTCTCAAACAATATGTGTCACAGACTTTAAGGGTCAGTCAGTACCTGCTGTTGTCAGTACTTTCAGGGCCAGTTGTTGCCGAGGTTACCTGAGCGGAGATGCCAATGAGTAGAAGCCATTTCTGCTGCTCGTCGGTCCTGTAGTTGATGATCTGGCATCCCGCCAGGCTGGCGTGGCGGTCGAACATCTTCAGCGGCTGCGAGTCGCCCTCCATGCTCCAGTGGAACACGGCGGTCTCAGTTACCAGGGCAACCGTGTTCACCGAGATCCACTTCCAGAACATCACCTCCTCCGTCATGGTGTGAGCCTTCAGCTTGCTCTTCATCTCGATGTTGAAGATCTGGAGCGTCTTAGCAGCTGGGGGGGCAGGGGGAAATCAACAGTGGTCTCAAACATTAGTGACAGACACCAATCACCAAATTCTACTCTCATTCGCTCACCTGTCACCAAACCCTATTCTTATTTGCTCAACTATTACCAAACTCTATTCTCATTCGCGCAGCTGTCACCAAACACTATTCTCATTCGATGAGCTATCACCAAACCCGATTCTCATTCGCTCACCTGTCACCAAACCCTATTCTAATTTGCTCAACTATCACCAAACTCTATTCTCATTCATGCAGCTGTCACCAAACCCAATTCTCATAAGATGAGCTACCACCAAACCCGATTCTCATTCACTCAGCTACCACTAAACCCTTTTCTCATTTGCTCACGTCACCAAATCCTATTCTCATATGCTCACCTGTCACCAAACCGTATTCTCCTTCTCTCGCTTTCTTAATAATGTTAATAAAGGGTTGTCCGATGTTTTGATAAATGGAGAAGTTTCATTTCTTTAAAAGCTGACTGAGGTTTCCACACCTCATGTACACAGACAGACCTGTTCCCAGGCAAGATGGTGGCTTAAATGGACAAAAAGCACCTGCATGTGCAGTACTGACAGCTGTACCAGCGCACTACCTGAAATCAACACTCAGTTAGAACAGTGCCCCCTCTGGCCGGGAGGCCACATCATTCACCACAGACACCAGTAAAAGCTCTGGCGATGCAGAGAGCACAGTAGTGTGGATGAGAGGAGATGAGGGAATAATTAGTGTGGTGGAATGCTGTGCTGATGTGACTCATGCAATGGTGGGGGTGGGGAGAGGAACCACGGGACAGGAACCTCCATATGACGCCTCCATATAAACCAACCACGACTGCTTGTGATGTAAAAAAACCCGCAATGAACATTTCCACCCTACACGGCATGCCATGATCCACCAACAACACACAAAACTGAAGCCCACAGCAGCCCATACATGGATGTCTGCCTGTGATGGCCAAATATGATATTTTATGATATTTATGATATCATGTATCATACTGAGCATCAGGTGACGTTTACAGGTCTGGGGAATATGGAGATGGAACTCTGGAATACTAGATACTAGAGCATCTCTCTGCACACACGTCACACACTGATGTTGTCCGATAGCAACGTGTAAACCGCACGCAGTCTAAATCAGCAAACACCACATCATGCCAACACACACAGGATTCTCATAAAAGTATGCACAGGAAATACTGTATATTGGTTTGGCATTAAGTTTAGGCCACTCTGAACTGGACTGAGATGACGGTAAACTCAAGATGGCGGTCAACTGCCTTCATTCCGCCTGGAGTCATGACACAAACAGGCAGTGTGTCGTCAGGGAAACATCATGGAATCTCTTCCCAGGCTAAAGACCAGGGAAGAGATGAGCATCAAACTGATCCAGAGTCAGTGGTTTGTACCGCCCAGGCTAAAGATCACTAATCAACACACCAGTTCAGAGGCTAACTGAATGCCCTTGCCACAGCCATCACAAGGAAACAGTGCTGTACCAATTTACAGATTCAACCTTACAGCAATGTGCAATATTTGGGCTTCATTTTACCATGTAAACACTAAGTGCCTATGGTTTTTGCCCAAATATTCCATCAAAAACATGCTTTTTAAAACATGGTTGAGTAAGAATTTTGGCGAGCAAGGCCGAAAGTTTTCCATGTTAAGAAGCTCTGCTTTTATGAGAGAATAGTATAATGGACACAACACAGAAACAGAGAGAGAGAGAGCACAGGGAGAAACTCACCATCTGTTAAACATGAGAGAGCAGAGAGGGGAAACAGGAGTCAGAGAGAGAGAGAGAGCGAGAGAGTTAAACCAGCAGAACAGGAGTCAGAGAGAGAGTTAAACCAGCAGAACAGGAGTCAGAGAGAGAGCGAGAGAGAGAGAGTTAAACTAGCAGAACAGGAGTCAGAGAGAGTTAAACCAGCAGGAGCTGCGTGTTAAGAGAGGAGCTTCTGGGAAGGAAGAGGTGCACACACACAGCAGCCAATTCGGTTCCCATCAGAAAACACACAATATGAGGTTTTGAGACATTTATTCAACCCCACCCTTCCCCTAACCCACCACAGGTGCTGTACAAAGGCTGGCTAACACACTCGCAGGCCAGCATGTCTAAATACTGACTTCATCACAATCCACACAAGGCGCATCATTACTTGGCACAATAGATCCAGCCATGTGCTGCACTGATAACAGGACAGAGGGTGTGCATAACAGACAGGGTTCCTCTGAAACCCGTGTATGACATACGGACATGGAAAAACAATATTCTTCGGGCGGATATTATTTCAAAAGGAAGACTAGTTTTAATTTTGTTGAAGATCCCACGGAAATCCCTCGCACAGCCCAGTTTGGGAGTGCCTGTCAGAGGCTCGTCTCGGGAGAAGCACATTCCTAAATCACTTCAATATTTTGGCCTGTAGCTTAAGAACGTGTCCTTCAGTCACTGTAGGAGACTCCCTAAACCGCGAAGAGCAGTGTCACTTGTAACCACTAGATGGCAGCCCCTGAACAGTGAGGTTTTAGTTCTTCAGAATACCATCTTGCTTGATCAAAGCAGATCAAAACACATCAACTGTACTGAACTCTGCAAGTGTAACCTCCACTCAAAGACTCAATGTGAAGCAGTGACTATGGACAGCACTACAGGAAATGGAATCTACAGTGATTGGTTAGTCACCCGTCAACTGTTGCAGCTGATTGGCTGCGGATCGTGGATCTGCAGGGTCACTGCACAGGGTCAACAATCTCATCCCCAGTATCCCAGTAATATGGGATTTATGGATGAAATATCCTGCAAATTATAAAATAGAAATACAAATGCTAGCCCTACAGTACTATGAGCCTGATTGGCTGACACTGGGGGGGGGTAGGGTAAGGGCAGGGGGGACTGTACCTTTCAGGGCGATGACCTTGCTGGTCGGGTTCATGATGGCGCTGTCTGCAGAGATGGGTCGGCGGATGGGGTTGGTGGGGTCGTTCATGTCGATGATGACCACCTGGTTCTGCTCGCCCACCTTCTCGCGGATGCAGATGAATCGGTCCGACTCCATGGTGAGGTAACTGAACCCGATGTTGGCCGGGTTCACCCCCAGATTCTGCAGCTGAGACCCAGACAGACGAGGGGGGGGGGGGGAAAACAAACAAACAAAAAATATATAATTTTAGCTTCAATGTCACAGACTGGGTGAATTACACAACAGGCTTTAACAGAAATCAACCCCCCTTCCTCGGTCTGTCTGGGGGCCGTTGCACAATGTGACAGAGGAGCTTTAAAACCCCAAAGGCACGAAGAGCACACATCTGCTGTGGCTTCTGTCCAGAGTACTTCATGTTTTGTAGGTTTGTGTTTTTTGAATGTTTGAGGGCAGATGTCGCACACGGCCGGGTGTGTGGTTAGATCCGCACAGCCAACACAACTCTGGGAAAAGCGCACTCCCGCTCCTCTCCTCTGTCCAAACACTGACAGACACTCAGCCACAGCGTGCAGACCCTACTGCAATATTCACCCCTGTCATGATCTAGAGTATCACAGCAATATTCCGTCCAGTCACGATATATCACAGGAACACTCCCTACAGTCGATACATCACAGCAATATTCCCTCCAGGCCTGATATACAGGAACACAGTAACACTCTCTCCAGCCATGATATATCACAGCAATATTCATTCCAGTCATGGCGTTTCACAGCAACATCGCCTCCAGTTGTGATACATCAGAGCACATGCTGCTAACTCTGGAGAGAGAGCATCAGCAGGTCACTAAAGGAGAAGGAACAGGACACCAGATATAGCAGAGAGGAGACAGACAGGAAAAAACTGTGGGACATTTCACACACTCCTCGCAGTGAATCGACAGAGCAGAACAATCACACACATCACACATTTGACTGACGACCAAAACACAAGATAGAGTTAAAATATTTATTTATTATAATTGTATTTGTTCAAATTTGATACTGATGAAAATGTTTCCTTTAAAAATGAGCAGTAATTTATCATAAACTGCCAGAAATTTGTCTGCTGGCTAGAAGGTTTCAAGACATTTGCCCCAGGCCTGCTGACCAGCTCGTATTTAAAACAGATGCAGAAGAGTTCCTGTGTTACTGCGATCTCCCTGCAGCATATAGGTCAGGCTTCACAGACCGAGGACCTCGAGTGCAGTCGAGGTGAAACAGCGCACCGGATTTAGAGAGGAAACAGAAGAGAGGACAGGATTCGCTCTGGATTACAGGAACGCCGCCTCTCTGACATTCCCAGGACGTTCCCTGTCAGTGGATCAGTGGGAATTTCCACAGGAGAGTTCTAAAGGCAGGAACGCCAAGATCCACAAAAAAAAATAAAAAATCACCTACAGTACGCCAGAGAGAACCTTCAATGGCTTAAAATGTCTTTCTCTCTCACCAAAAGCCCACAAAAGAGCCACTCCTGTGTACACACAGGCGCGGGGCAGCCTGTAGCCTAGTGGCTAAGGTGCTTGACTGGGACCTGGAAGGATAGTGGTCCAAGCCCCGGTGTAGCCACGATAAGATCCGCACTGTTAGACACCCCCCCCCCCCCAGCCCTGATCAAACATACTTCCCAGAGCTCAACAACATGCCCAAATACTTCAGTGAAAAAGCTTAGAGACAGAAGCCTGAGATAAAAGCTTTACCTGCAGACACCGTAAGGCCATGTGACGTGTCCCAGGCACTGTTATCTAAAGGGTCTGTGGAATGCTGCACATCTGAAACCCGCGGGTCTGCTCTCTCCGGGAGCCGGCTGAGATTAGGGGCTGAGCTGGAGGGCAGAGGTGCTGAACTCTGCTGCTTTTTCTCTTCCTCTTAGAACCAGAAACCACTTCAGACCCCAAGCAGGAGAGGCCACTGCATAAGGAACGGCTTAAAACGATCACATGCTGAGTCACAGCGAAAACCAGCAGACTCTGTGGCTCTCCAGGACCAGGGCAGGGGACTTCAGCAGACCCTGTGGCTCTCCAGGACCAGGGCAGGGGACCCCAGCAGACCCTGCAGCTCTCCAGGACCAGGGCTGGGGTTCTCTAGAATTTCTCACTGTCGCAGAAACAGTCATAATGTGACACACAGTGTTGAGTGGGCAGACAGATGGAACACTGAAATGCATCGTCATGGAGAGGGCGCACCAATGTCGTTTAAAAAAAAAAATGTCAACCTCAGCTGTTTGGCGTCGTGCACCATTGAAACAACTGAACCCTCATCACAGACCTTCGCCGAATTCTTAAATGCGAAACGCTTTCCTTTTTTTTTGTCGCATGGCATTTCTGCGCAGAAATGGAAGCCAATAACGGTTAGCACACAGACACCGAGCCTCTTTCCTGCAGGTTTAAACTGTAGATTGGAAACCTGACTTCAGTCAATACTGAAATCTGGACCTCAAATCCAAATCCGGCCCTGGTTTTCTGCTCTTCCAGGTAATCAGCTGAACAATTAGTGCTACTTCTTGGCCAGAATGTATTCACACCTGACTTCCAGGTAAAGGGGGGGGGGGGGGGGTGGAAAACCAGCAGCTGTCTACCTTGGGAGTGATTTGATGATTCCTGCTCTACACTCAGAAAGCCTGCGCAGTGTTAATGACATACTGCACATATGGTGGACATGAATGACTGCCCTGTCCACACTGCACTTGGCCCAAGCTGGAAGAAGCACTAAATGACAAGCTGTAGATCAGAAGATGGTCTATTAGTAAAGTCCACAGGGCTTACAGGTCAGCATTGGCTTTGTGCTTCTGCACAGAGCAGTCTTTGTTTTGGTAGATCATCTTCATTAATTCAGTTTGACTTTCCTGCCTTTCTAGGCTATAAAATTGTGAAATGCAATGTGTAAAAGTGCTAAATGTAATGCAGTGTAATGCAGAGCAATGTAATGCATATGGTGTTAGATATCGTTTAGCTTTCAGGTGAACTAAGCAGTGGGTACACTTTAGTGGGAGGAAAAGGCGAGCATTACTGGGTCGAAAGGCCTGTTCTCCTCAGTATGTTATGTTATGTAACTCGATCATACAAAATCCAGTTTCAATTCAGACCTCCCAGAATTACCGAGCAGTACGATTCCAGCAATTCTGTGGTGCTGGGGCAGACCGAACAATACAGCTAAATGACGGCATCAGTAGGCGCAAACTGAAAAAAATAATTCTTAGTGAAATAAGCCGTAGTGAAATTACAGAGTGAAATACGCAGATAGCAGAGGGTTCGAACAGGGCAGACAGGGGAACTGAGACAGCCTGAGAGTGTTCCCATACCAACGACCCACCAACTGACCTGCAGGGTTCAGGCACAGGGCAGCCCCCCTGACCCCCATAAAGGGGGGGAGGTGACCCCATAACTCTGGATGAGGCCTGAGAGTGGGGGAATGGTGGGGTAATTCAGGGATAAAGGGGGGATTGCAGAACCGCATAATTCACACAGGGATGACAGTCCTGCTCGTCTCCATGGGACCAGACTTTAATCAGCTGCAGGTTTCCTGTCGTCTGTCTCTCTGTTCATTCACCCAGGCTCCTGGGGTCAAAAGCAGCACACATCTGCAATACCACTGTGCAATACACACATACACAGCCTGGCTGAGAACAAAGGTGACAAACAGAGGATGGCAGCGTCTGCAGGTTCAACTCCAGTCCTGGAGGGCCGCAGTGTCTGCAGGTTTAACTCTAGTCCTGGAGGGCCGCAGTGTCTGCAGGTTTAACTCCAGTCCTGGAGGGCCGCAGTGTCTGCAGGTTTAACTCCAGTCCTGGAGGGCTGCAGTGTCTGCAGGTTCAACTCCAGTCCTGGAGGGCCGCAGTGTCTGCAGGTTTAACTCCAGTCCTGTAGAACCGCAGTGTCTTTCAACCAGAAGCCAATTTAGGCCTTGGAAAGACAGTGTGCAGCCTCAATAACCAATCAATAACATTAATTAATCACTTAAGTGCTGAATCACAGCAAACTCCAGCAGATACCATGGACCTCTGGGACTTGAGTCCAACACCCCTCGTCTAGGAGATAAAAGCGATCTAGTAAAGTCCAGTAATGACTAATAAAAACTCCCAATTAATAAATAAACCATTAGCAGTGAGTTCCCAAAGTTAGGTAGAATCATATTTCAGATCACAGCGTCACATGATCATGAATCTGAAATGCAATTGGCTGATGCTGGCTTACTTGTAGTAATCCATTTACTTAATTAATTGTATCACCATAAACTCTGTGCAATGAGAGATTAGTGATACTTAGACTCATCGAAGCATGAAGAGCATTACAGCAAGCAGATTGAGTCAAACGTACAGAGGAAGCCAGCTTTGACGTCTAACACTAGGCAGAATGAATGCTAAAAAAGGTGGAAATGCACAAACTTTGCAATGCAAACAGTAAAACAAAAGAAAAAAATATATATGAAAAGAGTAAACACTTTGTTTCCATTTGTTTCCATGTTCTCGGTCACACTTCCTCAGGGCTGTGGCTGGGCCCAACTACAACTATTCCACACCTATCAAACAACTACCACCCAACTACAACTATTCCACACCTACCAAACAACTACCACCCAACTACAACTATTCCACACCTATCAAACAACTACCACCCAACTACAACTACTCCACACCTACCAAACAACTACCACCCAACTACAACTACTCCACACCTACCAAACAACTACAACTACTCCACACCTACCAAACAACTAACACCCAACTACAACTACTCCCCACCTACCAAACAACTACCACCCAACTACAACTACTCCCCACCTATCAAACAACCACCCAACTATGTGAATCCAAGCAACATTACACATACGTCTCGCTCTCTCGCACTCTTTTTGTGCAAAATATAAGGAAATAGCCTTTATATTTTGCTCAGATGAGATTAGAAAGGACTGTTAATTACATATACACACACAGACAGACACGCACTCCTGTTGAACCAAATAATTACTAAATGGTCCAACCGAAGGTCCTGTAGTTACAAGCACAGGGATACTGGTCATTTAGGTCACAGTGTGTAAGGCGGAGGCCTCTGACACGTTAGTGAGGAGATCGCCGTGCCGACGGGGAGAAAGCTCTGACCTACTGAGCGCGCTCACATTCCACCAACTCATCCCTGCAGCTTTCAGTCCCATTAAAGTGGCCATTTTAATGAAGGCAGGTCACTGTGGGGGCCAGGGCACCCCTCTCCATATACACAGTAACAAGGGCACACTGTGGGCAAGGGATGTGACAGAACTAGCTGTGTAGACATCTGTGGCAAATTATTCCTGGATGAAATACGCTGATGGGTACAATGTCCAGGAGTATCAGTATATCATATACTTCTACAAGGCTAAAACTGGAGGCCTTGGTTCATTCCCCAGTGTAGCCACAATAAGATATGCACAGCTGTTGAGCAAGGCCCTTAACCCCGCATTGCACCAGAGGGGATTGTCTAATCAACTGTAAGTCACTTTGGATAAAGGCATCAGCTAAATAACCAATTACAAGTAGCCAATTTAATTGATTAAAAATATATCTGGATCAAGTGGTACAGTACAGTGGTAAAAGCATATCCTATACTGCTACTTGGCTACAATGTTTTCAGATAAAACTGGAGGCCTTAAAATAATAGGTAGCGTTTGTTCAGGTTTTTTTTTTTTTAATGTATAAAACTCTTTGGCCCTGTATCTCGACAGTATCCAGATATAGTTTAACCACAGTGAATTCACACTCGGTGGGTGAGGACACGTGTTCCAGTTCAGACGATGGCTAAGTCACATGACGTTATGCTTTGAAAGGAGTATAACGTCATGTATAAAGGCTGGTTGGGCCCTGGGACTGGGGAGGGGGGGTAGGCAGCCGGGGGGGGGGGGGGAGAACATCCTACTTCCCCTCAGAGAGAAAAGCACTCGGGTTATTCCACAACTCCTGTGTTACCACAGCAACCACAGTTGACGGACAGCCAGGCCCCCCGACTCACGGGCGTAGAGTGAGGCATAAAACAAAAGATCCCTTGACCCCCGGGGGGGGGGGGGGGGTAATGGGGAAGGAGGGGCACTGACAGCACAAATAGGGCCTTAAGAAATAAGACCCTCAGAATTTGTCAAAAAAAACTGAAATGCTGTAACAGCCCTGCTTGGTTATCTACAATGTCCAAATAATGGAGGACACACATAAGTACATATATATATATATATACATATATATATAGGTGCATACCTTATTAGGTTTAGCACCGCTAAGTACCCATTTCATTCTTCAATAAAAAGTTTGCCGAAGCACAGGATGGCAATCGCCAAAATCTCCAAACTGTGTCTGGGGAGAACGTAATGAACAACAGCATTTGATCAGCCGGCAAAGTTGAGGACAGATGTTGAATGAAGTCGTGGGCTCTGGGTCGGATGTAGGTCACTTCCCTAGTGAAAGTGCTTCGCTAAGTGCAGTTGCACAAAAACCTGCAGGATTACGCAGACGGATTGCTTAACCACTCGCATAATGGTGGACTGAGACCACTGTTAAATCTCTGTTAAGTCACTACACACTATGACCAAAAGCAAAATGACAGTAGCTATGACCATTCTGCCGGATGCCTTCGTTGCTCTTTGCCACCTAGTGGTGAAATGAAGGTACTGTCATTCTTCTGAGGGAGCAGAACAATGGCTATCACTTAGAGATAACTCTGTTGGACCAAATAATGACACATCCTTCAGATATGGAGTCAATACAATTTTTTGTTTTGTCTGCATATTTTTTTTCTTTTAAGCTATGAGAAACACCACCTAAAATGTTGCCAGATTAAAATTTACCATGTCAAATATTACAATTCACTGTTGATTAGACTGAATAGTACATTAGTTTCAATATTAAGCACATTTCTCAATGGAATTCATATCTGATATTCAAGGGTTATGTACAAGTGTGCCAACTTGTTTTGCTAACGTTAGGTTTCCAATATGTTCAACTCGAATATTTGGCTTCTAAGCCGAAAACTGCAGGTCCGAATGCACAGCTATGTAGAACGTTAACTAAATGCATTAACATTTTGCTGTCGTGATGGACATTTAGGAATAAAAGATGAACAATAATTCAAATTTGCTCTTTTCACAAATCATTTTCCTAACAGTTAACCAAGTGGTTTTACACAAAATTGGCATAAACCATACCCAGTACATGCCTATATAAAAACTAGAGTAACGTTAAGTGAGAGCCACAGACAACATATAATTAGTTAGTCTACGTTTAGAGAAACGTTATTAATACATACCCATTAACTAACGTCAAGATATCCTAACTTGTGCGCCATATTTTACTGTGAAAATTATTTAAAATACGTGAAAATTACCCCCAAAAAATATTTCTGGTATTTTGGCAAGGCAAAACATCCATACTAGGCAGCTAACGGTTAGCTATAATTACAAAGTGATACGCAAAATATAATCCAGGCATCAATAACTAGCTGTGTAGCTATCAAGCTAGCCCGCTACTTCATAACCAGGTCCTTGACTTATTTAATGTTATCTAGTAGATACCATTCAGTCAAACGCTAACATTATTTGAGACGCGGTAACATTTTGTCGATAAACGCAACTTTTACGCGGAGGGTCTTCGGCTCCGCAGTGTCACAGCATTAATAACAGTTCAATTTTTACAAGTCATCATCACCACAACATAAGCTAGGCCCACGGCTGCTGCGAGACCCCGAGAGGGTTGTTGAAACCTCCGTTTAAATGTGACCGTATAGTCCCGCAGAAACGGCCCTGGACGTAGGCTACATTTTGCGCCGTGTTAAATAAAGCTGATGTTTTAGCTAGAGAGCAAGAGGATTGTTTTTGCGTCTTACCTGCAGATGTTCCTGAAATCGTATCGGCAGTATCTGAGCCATTCTTGCCTTCTTTTAGGATAAGGAAAAAAGGAAAAGGGGAGGGGGACACGAGCAAGAAATAATATGTTCTAGTCTTATTGGTACCAAAAAGGCTTCTATGTGAAATATGGTATAAATCTATAAATCTGTCCGGCTACTGACTCTATCGGACCGATTCTCTCGGTTCATTCAGTCCCACCCTTACAGCAGCCCCACACAGCGCGCTGTGCCTCCGCCGAGTCAGTTAGTCCGCATTGCACGCATGGCCGGACCGTTACGCAGAGTTCATGTCGCCTTCTAACAACGGCTGACACGTTCGCCGCCCACCCCACCGGTAAATTCCAGTAATAAAGAAAAAAAATATTTCGCAATAAACAGTTGACAAAAAATGAATTTAGGATGTCCTCAGTGTACCCTTCCGCAACCCTTCCCCCTTTTTTTTCAACGCCGAAATCGTAACACGTGACCTACGCCCCCCTTTCCGATATCTGCTAACTCAGTGCGGAGACGCTGGAGCGCTGTTCGATCCCCCATCAATTACACACTGACAGCTCATATTCCATGACTAATCAGACCGGGGGATTGATTTCCCTCGGTGTCATCACGGTTATTCTTAAGGCCCATAACCATTTAGACATTAAACAAACATTTCAACCAATGTTGAGATTTTTTAAATCTAACTTTGTCAAACCGAGCAGTCATTGTTGTTGGACTCTAATCGATGTCCAAACTTCGATGCATGGAAGCCTTTATATTGTTTTATCTGTATTTCGGACGTAGTCGGGGATTACTCGTGTATGTAGCCTACTTGATTAACATATTTCCACCAATTTGCCCTAAGATTTATAGATAGCTTCTGTTGGTGTTTGTTGGATGACCTCTCGGTACCACACTCAGACAAGTGTTTATAGCCACAGAAATGATTGAGAGACAAGTGCCATAGCCTACATACCTGTAGCTGTATGAATATTAAATAAGCCGTGAATGAGAAAAACTGTTAAATTCAAATGCTGTTAACTGTTTACATGGTGGTAATGCAAAGAATACAAGAGTTTTATGCATATAAGCATTTGGTGTTTGAAGCCTGTTTTCCATAGGGAAATGTAAACAACCTGCTCCCCAGTTGAACTTTGCAAAAAGCATTATCCTGTTATTTACAGCCTGAATGCACATATCTGTTATTTCATATAGACAGTCCAAAATGTCCAAAAATTCCTTACCCCAAGTAAACATGGGTTATTCTGAAATTTAAATTAAGACCTAATATCTGCCTCTACAAAAGAAGGTGTTATGGTCTAGCCTACTGGTATGTGGTGAACACAAATTGAGAGTTTAAAATCATAGCTCTCAATATAGTGTGTATATGCAGTAAAGCAGAATAAGAAGGCTTAATTCACATTTTATATTGGCCAAAATTAACATGGATGCAACACAACACAATGGTAAGATGTGGACCTCATTCTAAAGCTCAATCTCCAGAGACAACCATGTAATTCCAAGATCATAAATATGTCCCAAAGTTCCCACAGCAGGTATGAAATATCTGACAACATATATTTTAGGAAGGATTTGTAAGTGATATTAACTTAATATTAAGTGTGTGTAATTTTTAAAACATATTATTTTGCAGAGGTTAAAATTAAACCGCACATTTGGAATGTGACCACCACCACCCTTCATCATGAGCAACAATACCAGGCTCAATTTTCTTTAAATGACATGATCTTGTTTTAAACATGAAACAGTAGTTCATATTTTAGACACTTTCAAAACTGAAAGAAACAAGTGCAGGAATGTAGAGGGCATGCCAGTTCATGTTATAAGGACTCCCTAAAAAAAGCCAGATTAATTCTTCATCAATTCATCATAACAATTAGTCATACTAGCATAGGGCAACACAAATCAGAAATTAAAATTATTTATCATTGCTCAACAGAAAGATATGGGGATAATCCCTGTTCTCCAAAACAACGCTTAAATTACATTCATGCTGTCTTCTTGCTCCCATAATTTAACGTGACAGAAACCAGACCACTCCCAGCAGATGCTCAAGCTGCTGTCCAGTTACTTCTCTGTTTCCGGAATGTTGCGGAACATTCTGCTTAGATTCCCATTTGTTTGTGATATAACATTACAGTAAGAACATTCCCAAACAGCCTAAAAATATATTGGTCCGAGTTCTGTCGAAGACAGAGAAAACATTATGAATATCTTGGTAACATCACTTTATGTTGAAGAAACAATTTGGACAACACCATTCAAATACTCTTAAAGAATGTTCTGAATAAAAATACCAAAATGGCAGATTTGATGAACATTGCTAAGATTCTTAGAACATAAACATGAATAACCACAATAGTTAACATTTAAAAGGGCCATTTTAAGGCCATTCTTGCAATGTTTCTTGTGACCAAACCTATTTTGGATATATTTTGGATATATTTTGGATTATAAAAAACAGCACCTCAAACACTGACACCAATACAGCAGATCAAACCTAATCTTTTTTTCTTTCATTTCATTATATTTGTGTATTTGTTATTGTTTTATAGATGTTATTTTCTTACCCCCTTCTCATTCTATTGCTGTTTTTATTTAATTCTGTTTATCAATTAGTAATTCGTTTTAATATTTGTCCTTTCGCTGTCCTGTACCTGTTTATTTCATGTTGAGTAAAGCACTTTGTAACTTTGCTTTTGAAAAGTGCTGAATAAAAAAGTATATTATTCTTGTTATTATTATAAATAAACCACATG
The DNA here is from genome assembly GCF_963514075.1 of Conger conger. NCBI lineage: Eukaryota > Metazoa > Chordata > Actinopteri > Anguilliformes > Congridae > Conger > Conger conger. Next base: position 40,385,743 of record NC_083770.1, read on the forward strand.
ACCAACAACTACATTCTGTATTAAAGAAGCTGATGTTCACTGCTTGGGGAGTTAAATGTACGTGTGAGTATTGTGTGCCTTTCGTATTGTTACCGTCAACTGTCCGTCAGTAGATCAAGATTCAAATTCAGTTGGCGCCCTCTAGTGAACGGTGTTAAATAGCAGTCCAGCGCCTCGCTGGTTCAGCGACTTTGATCGGCCAGGAAGGAGAGAAGGCCAGGCACTCGAGAGCGTTCTTAATCTCGTCTCCATGGTGGAACCCTTTTCAGATCTTTATGGATATCATAGGTGTAAAGAGTGAAAGGTTTCCTGACAAAGGCTTGAACTAGACAGGGTTGTTCTATGGAATCACAGGAGTGCAGGCAGTGGGTCTCTGGAAGTAAGCAGGGTTACTGTGTCACTACAGATGTGGAATGAGGAAATGCATTTTGGGGTTTTTTTTTTGTACAGACCTTGGCACAAACCACAAATAAACCATGTAGCAAAGACACATCTTCGCGGTCAGTTTTATTCACTCTAAGAAACAATAAAAACAGAGAGAAAGGAAGAGAAGTGTTACTGGAGAGCTGCTGCTTCCTCACCCCTCTGAGTCACGCTCTGAGGGACACAGGTGAGGTGGCTCACGCACCTGCTGTTCAGCTGCTACAGAGACACCTGGAACAGGTGAATGCTCACCAAGTCCAGTGAGTTATCATGGGCGCATGGAAACATCATTCACAGAAAAGATTGTTGTAGTCAATGACCGAAAAACGTAACATTTTCATCACCAAAAATGACATTTGGCACACTAGAGAATACCAGCCACAGGAGAGCCACAGGGTCTGCAGGCTTTTTGTTTTCACTTTAAAATTAGTCAACAATCTAAGCCTAAGGAAGCAAGTTAGCTGATTTAACAGTGCAATCGTGTGTTTTAATTGCTGATCAATGAAGTGCAGAGTTATAGGAACAACCTCTTGCTCTCCAAGTCCCAGCACGAATGTGCATGCTGCAGTGCATCGTGGGTACTGCAGAACTCGACTGACCAGTGTGTGTGGCACAAGAGGCATATTTACACAAAAAAACTAATGTCCACTGTGATGTCATAATGTCCACTGTGATATCATATTTGTATATAATTAATTCATTAATAATTTCCACTGTGATATCATATTTGTATATAATTAGTTCATTAATAATTTCCACTGTGATGTCATAATATCAACTGTGACATCATTAATATATGTCTGCTGTGATGTCATAAAGTCCATTCTTCACAGTGGTTGAGGTTGCCAGGTGAGTCGAAACATCCACTTTCTCTGCGCTGAGAGGGTTATAGGGGTGAAGGGTGTATGTGCAGCTGTGTGGTATGTGTGTTAGTAGTGCAGAGAGTATTAGGGACAGGAAATAAACAGCAAATACACGCTAAGACCATCGCAGCGAGGTCATGGACACAGCTGCAGTGTGCAGTGTGCTGGGGTGAACTGAGTTAGTAAATGAGCAGGTGCTGTGTTGAGGTGGTTCAGGGGTGAGTTGGGTGCTGGTTCAGGGGTGTGATGGGTGGTTCAGGGGTGAACTGGGTGCATGGGGCATGGTTCAGGGGTGTACAGGGTGTGTGAGGGGTGTGTGGGGGTGGTTCAGGGGTGAACAGGGTGTGTTTGGGGTGGTTCAGGTGTCTACAGGTTGTGGGGGGTGGTTCAGGGGTGAACAGGGTGTGTGAGGTGCGTGCTGTGCTTGGCCTGACTCTTGCTGTCGATGAGCAAGATCGTCTTATTCATGTGGTGGGAAATGATCTCCTGGAGACTGCTGAAGACCTGCACACACACACACACACACACAGCAACACAACACGCTGGTAAATCAATTAAATACTGTCAGCAGGCAACTAAACAAGGTGAACACATCAGGCCTGCTGATCTCACTTCCTTTCTAAGCTGATCTCTCTTCCTCTCTAAGCTGATCTATCTTCCTCTCAAAGCTGATCTCAATAATTCTCTAAGCTGATCTTTCTCTTCTCAGCTGACCTCTCTCTTTCTCTCTCTGCTGATTTGTCATCATCTCAGCTGATCTCTCTTCCTCTCGAAGTGGATCTCTCTCTTCATCTCAGCTGATCTCTCTTTCTCTCTCTGCTGATTTGTCATCATCTCAGCTGATCTCTCTCTCTCTCTCTCTCTCACCTCCTCGTTCCTCTTGCCCTCCTTGCCCAGGGCGTATCCTTGTGTGTGCTCCAGCTCCAGGTAGCGTATGGGGATGTTGTAGACCTTCTGTCTGTACAGCACCACCAGGGTGTAGGGCTGCTGTGTGTTCTGGGCCGAGCTGTACCGCACCAGGAAGGACCCGTCCTGCGCACACACACACACACAGACACACACACACACACTCACACACATACACACACACACACCCACACACATACACACACACACACACACACATACACACACACAGACACACACACACACACACACATACGCACACACACTCACACACATACACACGCACACACACACACAGCACAAAAACACACACACGCACACACACACCATTCACAGATGCAAGAGCAAAAATGGCTTCAGAGTTTATCCATGAATTTAGAATTACAGCAAAATGACATAGATGTAAATTAAAAGGAATCAACAGCTGAAGATCCACCCTTTCAACACACACATAAATAACATAATTCTGTAAGACAGCCCTGTGCTCCTAAGTGTGTGTGTACAGTGTGTGTACAGTGTGCGTACAGAGCGTATACAGTGTGTCTACAGTATGTATGTACAGTGTGAGTACTGTGTGTGTACAGTGAGTGTACTGCGTGAGTATAGTATGCGGGTACAGTGTGTCTACAGTACGTGTGTACAATGTGTGTACAGTGTGTGTACGTACAGTGTGAGTACTGTGTGTGTGTGTGTGTGTGTGTGTGTGTGTGTGTGTGTGTGTGTATGTGTACAATGAGTGTACAGTGTGTGTACTGTGTGTGTACAGTGTGTGTGTATACTGTGTGTGTACAGTGTGTGTACAGTGTGTGTGTACAGTGTGTGTGTGTGTGTGTGTGTGTGTGTACAGTGAGTGTACAGTATGTGTGTACAGTGTGAGAACTGTGTGTGTGTGTGTGTGTGTGTGTGTGTGTACAGTGTGAGTACAGTGTGTGAGTACAATGTGTGTACAGTGTGTGTGTATACTGTGTGTGTACAGTGTGTGTACAGTGTGAGAACTGTGTGTACAGTGTGTGAGTACAGTGTGTGTGTGTGTGTGTGTGTGTGTGTGTGTGTGTGTACAGTGTGAGTACAGTGTGTGTGTACAGTGTGTGTACAGTGTGAGTACAGTGTGTGTGTACAGTGTGTGTACAGTGTGAGTACAGTGTGTGTGTACAGTGTGTGTACAGTGTGTGAGTACAGTGTGAGTACAGTGTGAGTACAGTGTGTGTGTGTACAGTGTGTGTACAGTGTGTGTACAGTGTGAGTACAGTGTGTGTGTACAGTGTGTGTACAGTGTGTGAGTACAGTGTGTGTGTACAGTGTGTGTACAGTGTGTGAGTACACTGGTGTGAGTGACCCAGCCACGACCCTGTGACTCCACAGCCCTGCGTTTCACCTTGTTGACCTTGGACAGGACCGCTTCAGCTGTTTTACGGTCACAGTTCCCAGCAAACCACTCCTTCTCCTGCAACCGTGACTCCTGGGGATTCAGTCAATCAGTCAATCAACCAATCAATTAAACAACCATTCAATCAATCAGACAAACACTCAATCAGTCAATAAATATGTCTCCAGCTCCATTTACAACTCATATTGTGCTTCAGAATGGATATGTTCTTGAGAGAATAGAAAACACGGTAAAAAACCTAATAATCCAGCTCGGTAATTAGAAAATTACATTGCAGACTATGGGACAATGAGAAAAAATTGTGATCAATTAAATACTTTTTATCTTTGTAGAATTAATCTGGCAAATAAAGTTTGACTTCTTCTGTTATTCAGAGAACGCATACCTCTGTTCCTGATAGTGGAGACTTTTTCAGACCTAAAAATCAATGGACAGATTTGTTCACTATTTCATGCCACATGTTCATTCTTTAGGTGTGCCTTGGATATAGAAAACATTTGATAAGATGTACCAGGCATTTAACAGTTAGCCACAATCCAACAAAACACAAATGAATTGTGATAACAGAATCATACAACTGCCCAGATAAACTCCCTGTGGGATGCATATCAGCATTTGTAGGGTTATGGTTGGTTTAAAAAGACCTTTTTTCTCATGTGTATGACTTGCAATGTACTGCAGTTCATTCCAGTTCTGCTAACTGCTCAGCAAAGAACATTAACTTCAGAAGAAACAGCCTTTGATCCACAGGAAATGTACAGTAAAGAAAACCTGATCAGTGCATGTCTGTCCAAAGTACAAACCCAGTGCTGTTGTCCAATCAGAGTGCTCATCCCTGGTGATGCTGGACACATTATAGAGGCTGCCCAATCACAGTGCAGATTGTGTGATGCTGTCCAATCACAATGCACATTTTGTGACGCAGACCAATCACAGAGCACATCCTCAATGATGCAAGCAAATTACAGCACGTGTTCTGTGAAGCTGCCCAATCAGAGTGCACATCCCCAGTGAAGCTGCCCAATCAGAGCGCACATCCCCAGTGAAGCTGCCCAATCAGAGCGCACATCCCCAGTGATGTTGCCCAATCACAGTGCACATTTTGTGCTCTCCCTGCCGACCCTTACCTCCAACAGCAGCATCTGACTGAGAGGGGAGAGGCAGGCTGAAACAAAAACAGAAAATTCACAAATGCACTCAAATATTCAAATTCAAGAAGCCAAACGTTCAAATGCAGAAAGCATATTTTAAAATACTTCCACTTCCAATATAGATTTTTGAGGTTTTTCACGCATGTGTCACATGTATTGGGTTTGTGTCATGTTGACCTGTGTGTGCATATAGGGTGTGTACCTGGCTATGTGTTATGCAGTGTGTACCTGTGTGTGTGTGTGTGTGTGTGTGTGTGTGTATATGGTGTGTACTTGTGTGTGTGTATATGGTGTGTACCTGGGCGTGTGTTATGCAGTGTGTACCTGTGTGTGCGTATGTGGTGTGTACCTGTGTGTGTGTACATAGTGTGTGCCTGGGCCTGTGTGATGTTTCAGGTGTACTTGTGTGTGTATAAGGTGCGTACCTGGCTATGTGTTATGCAGTGTGTACTTGTGTGTGTGTATATGGTGTGTGCCTGGGCGTGTGTGATGTGTCAGGTGTACCTGGGGGGTGGGAGGTGGGGTTTCATGCCTGGTGGGGGGGGCTTGATTGGGAAGAGTGGTCGTTTGGCTTCAGGTGGTGGAACTGGGGGGGGGGGGAGAGGAATGAGCCCCAATACAGATTATTCTTTCTAGAAATATGGTCATTCATGGTAAAACTTTATTGCATTTGAAATTGCATTTGCAGTAAACAGGGAGATTGCCGGGAAAGGTCCAGCTCTGGCCTGATTTTACTGCAGAGGGGAAGAAGGCAAATAAAATAAAAGATTTAGACTAACCACTTTTGCCATCACCTGGCAAGTGTGTGCTCTGAAAAAAACACATAATTGAAAAATTCAAAATAACGGACAAAGTAACAGTGAAAAATATTGCCGGCTCACAGACTTACCGGCTCACTGAGTTAGCGGGACACAGAGTCAGCCGAACACAGAGTTAGCAGCTTATAGAGTCAGCGGCTCACAGACTTAGCAGCTCACTCACTAGCGGGACACAGAGTCAGCCGAACACAGAGTTAGCAGCTTATAGAGTCAGCGGCTCACAGACTTGGCAGCTCACTCACTAGCGGGACACAGAGTGAGCGGCGCACAGAATTAACCGGACACAGAGTCACCTGCTCACTGAGTCAGCCGAACACAGAGTTAGCGAGACACAAACATAGCGTCTCACAGAGCTGGCAGCTCACAGTTAGTGGTACACAGAGTTAATGGGACACTTACAGACAGCGCTCTGGGGATTGGGGGCTTTACCCTGGGAAGGAAAGGGAGAGAGAAGGAATGTAGGGACATCTCTGCTCAGCATTATTTTACTTCAATTTTTATTGTACAATAGGTACGGCTATACGTGTTGAATCATCCGTAAACCTTTATTTCTCTCAAACTAAGTTGCAGTTGCATCGTTTGTGGTAGACTATCATATCTTAGTTACATAGCCAGCTAGTTACGCAGCCAAATAGCTTGCTTGCTCACAATATAGTTGGTTTGCTAAAGTGAAAGTATAAATAGTGTTGCTGCCTTGAGCAAGGCCCTTAAGCCTGCATTGCTCCAGGGGAGGATTGTCTCCTGCGTCATCTAATCAACTGTACGTCGCTCTGGATAAGAGCGTACGGCAAATGGAAATAATGTAATGTAATGTAATGTAATTGGCCAGGGACAGTTGTGGACTTACACTGGAGGCGGAGCTTCACGATGCCACCTCGGGGGCGGAGCTTCAAGAGGCCTAGCGGGCGGGGCGTTACGGGGCCCGGCCCTAGGAGGCGGGGCTACACGCGTGATGATCTTGGGAGGCGGGGGTAGCCTCACGCCAGCACCAGGAGGGGGCGGGCAAGCTGTGACACGCACAGAGTGTTACACGCCCACACCATTAACTTTACACACTGCTTACCTTTTACATTCAACCCATGTATACTGCTGGATAAAACACCATGCAAACATCCTCCTAAACCCATCTGTGATTGGTTCACGCAAAAACCAAAAGCTGTGGTCGGTTGGTAGGGGAGGTTTAGCAAGGTGTGTACCTGCGTGACTGACCTGCATTAGGCTCCAGATAGAGCTCATCACTGCCCTCTGTCTGTGGAAAAACAGAACAACACCGTCATCAGGCATTTAATCACACATTTTATATCCCTGTGCCCCCAGGGTAATTTCACAGTAAATGTGTCGGTTAAAAAGTTTTATTTTAACACATTACATTAAAGGCATTTGGCAGGTGCTCTTATCCAGAGCGATGTACAACCAAGTGCAAACCCATAATCAGGGACAAGCGCCCTGAAAGACCCTAGAGGGAAGTACGGTTCCAAGTGCTAGGAATGACCACAGAGATAAGAGACACAAAGGTTATGCTATGACACACCAGGCACATTCATCTGGAGACGCTGCAGGTCTCAGTATGAGTGTTAGTGTTAAATACATATGGTGTGCGACAGTCCGCTAATGTTTCTAATCACAAGAATTCACATCTCGCATTACATTGACTGTTTGAGCTACAGCTGTCAGACAGCACTGGCTACACCCAGTAAATAGTGACTGTAGCGTAGTGGTTAAGGTTAATGACTGGGACACCCAAGGTCGGTGGTTCTAATCCCGGTGTAGCCACAATAAGATCCGCACAGCCGTTGGGCAATATCGCTATGGTAACCAGTCCGCCATTTTCAGGTGGCAAATGTTTCACGGGGACATTTTGGCCGGTTTCACGGACACAGATTAAACTTGGTGATGGACTAAATCAACCTGTGTATGGAGAATCTTCATTCAAAATGTAATTTAGAGTAGGACTAGGCTTGTGAAACTGGCCCTAAAAGATCATTCATAAGGGTTTACTGTGATGTTATGCTAAGCATAAGTATTATTTGTAAACCTTACAATTTAATTTGACAAACAGAAACAGGTCCACCATGAATTTGTGTTTTTGTAATGCTAAAGTGAAGGAATAAAAAAGATACAGATTTTTTAGTCTACATACCTGTCCTTCGTTTGGGTCCAAATAAACATCTAAAAAATCAGAGAGAAGGTATGAAATAAGGTATGTATCAATATGAAACAGCCCTTTCACATGAATTACAACTTAACAATTGACTGTTCAGCAAAAAGGAAAAAAGGTTATTTTATGTGATACTTTCTTTAAATTAGTTGGGCAGAAGACTGATTTGTGTTTTTGTGAGCATTAAACTACATGCAGACCTCTCAGTTTAGACCCTGTGCATACCCAAAGCATCAGACCACATGTTTTTTCTACAACGGAGTAATTAATTTATGCAAAATTCTAGTTTATTTGCAAATATATTTCTGAGGAATGAGAGAAATATTTCATTTGAATACTTGCAAGGAAGTAGATTTTTTAAATACAGAATATTCCAGACCAGTGATTTTTTAATTCAGAATATTCCAGACCAGTGATTTTTTAATACAGAATATTCCAGACCAGTGATTTTTAAATACAGAATATTCCAGACCAGTGATTTTTTAATACAGAATATTCCAGACCGGTGATTTTTTAATACAGAATATTCCAGACCAGTGATTTTTTAATACAGAATATTCCAGACCAGTGATTTTTTAAATACAGAATATCCCAGAAATGTTTTTAAGCTTGGCTCTTACCATCTTCTAGGTTGGGAATGGGGGTGGGGGCAGGGGCGGGGCCAGGTCTGGAGGGCGGGGCCTTCCTGGGCGCTGCCTTCTTCCCTGGTTTCTCTTCCCGGTTGATCTGAGGGGCTGAACACAATGCATTCTGGGAATTGTAGTATCACTGCCGCACATTAACGCCACACTGGGCGCACCGGACAGTGTGGGCTCCCTCTGCTGGTACAATTCTGCCAGTTCACTCGGCTAATTTACCCACCACCACCAGTAGGGGGAGCAGTGATTGCTTCTGTCTGTCTTTCCATCTGTTATTCTGTCTGTCTGTATGCTTCACTCAGAAAGCCTATTTTCAGAATACAATGCTGCAGCTAACGCGGGCATAAAACTACATATGCCAGCTGATGTCACTGACAGGAGATGACTAATGTTGTCTGCAAATATCATGTTCTCTCATCTTAACCTTTAATATACATACTGCTAAGCATATGTTCACCACAAATTCGTATAACAGCTATGTTTTTTCTGCTATAACATAATTAAGTGTCACTCCAGATGCTACTGCTAGTCGGATACCTGTCACATTACGGTCAGAAGATTCATTGACGTTATAGTACAAATGTGTCTCAAATTAAGATATTGTTTTTATGTTCTTGCATCCTAAGTAGTTGACTTGCTGGTGCATTATTAAGCTCATAAGAACATGAATGCACAGGTACACAAGTGTGCAATTTGCGACACAGCTGCTGTCTCCATATATTGTATACTCTAGGGCAGGGATCAGCAACTCACAGTCCTCGAGGGCCGAGAACTGCTGGTTTTCCATCCTCCCTTTACCCGGGAGTCAGGTGTGAAGACAGTCTGGCCAATCAGTCCCACTAATTACCCAGGAGAAAAGAAAACCAGGGCTGGAGTTTGATTTGAGGGCCGGAGTTGATGATCTACGGTTTGAGGTCAGCTTAGAGCCGCGTGCACTGTGGTGGCTGCAACCACACTGCCCCCTGGTGGTGAAAAGAATGCAGTCTCACGCATTTTGATGTTGGGGTCGATGTAGGTTTCATCCAAGTTATGCTGTTCTACCAGCTTCTGAGGAACAGGAGGTGGTTGTGAGACTCTCGGGGAATTTACCTGAGACAAAAACAATAGGAATATAACAAAAATTATGTAAATGTTAGCTGAGGAGTGGGCTAGTCCTACAAGCACACAGTCAGAAGCACCCGCAGACAAATGTCCAGGAGCCTATTGGATGAACACACAGACAGGTTGAAGGTGATTGGTTAGATACACAGACAGGTTGGAGGTGATTGGTCAGACACACAGACAGGTTGGAGGTGACTGGACAGACACACAGAGAGGTTGGAGGTGATTGGACAGACACACAGAGAGGTAGGAGGTGATTGGAGAGGTTACCATAGCTTTGGTGGTGGGGATATTCTTTGCCGGCCGGGGGGGGGGGGCATGTCTGCTGGGATCAGGACCCGAAGACCTCTCTGCAGAACATAAATACCACTGTAATGTTAGGGGAACGTTAGGGGAACATCAGAGCAACATTGGGGGAATGTGAGTGGAACGCAACACACACGGTAACATCAGAGCAACGTTAGGGGAACATTAGTGGAACATAACACACACTGCAACATCAGAGCAACGTTAGGGGAATGTTAGGAAAACGTAGCACACAGAAACATCAGAGCAACAATCGGGGAACATTAGTGGAATGTAACACACCGAGCAACATTATGGCAACGTTAGGGGAACCTCAGGCAAAGCTCACCCAGGTAAACGTTCTCCTCCACCGTTCGGGCCGGAACCTTCACCGCTGGGCGCTCACAGGGTGGAGCCTCATAGGTGTAGCCATCCTCCTCCTGTTACACACAGACACACACACACACAGACACACACAGACACAGACACAGGCACACACACAGACACAGGCACACACACATACACACACACACATACACACACATTCACACACAGACACAGACACATACACACACACACATACACACACATACACACACACATACACACACACACATACACACACATTCACACACAGACACAGACACATACACACACACACATACACACACACAGACACACACACATACACACACACATACACAGACACACACATACACACACACATACACAGACACATACACATACACACACAGACACAGACACAGACACACACACATACACATACACATACACACACAGACACAGACACACACACACACAGACACACACATACACAGACACACACACATACACATACACATACACATACACACAGAGACACACACAGACACACACATACACACACACACAGACACACACATACACACACACACACACAGACACAGACACACACACACACACACACACAAAAACACACATACACAGACACACACACACATACACATACACATACACACACAGACACACACAGACACAGACACACACATACACAGACACACACATGCATACATGGGTGAGGGCTTATCAAGCAATAACATCCCGTCAGAAAGAAGGGAGGCATTGTGGGAATGATCTGGATCACCAGGCTGGGAAACAGACCTCCTCTGTCACCGATGAGGAAGTAGCCCCAGTTTTATGCTCTGACGGACACACTCACTCAACAGGGAACACACCTGTGGCTGCGCCTGTACCTGTACTCAACCAGAGAGGCCAGAGGGCGGCCATTACTAAAACACAGAGTCCTGTATGTTACCCCCAGCCTGGGACAGAGCCGACTGTCAGTCTCTAAAACCCTCTTACACTGCCTCTGTTTCACTAGAACCACAGAGAGACGAGGGTGGGCAGCCACACTACATTTACATTTACATTTTAGTCATTTGGCAGACGCTTTTCATCCAAAGCGACTTACAAGTGCATAGGTTCTTCCTCGGGTTAAAGCATCAAATCCATAACTAGTAAAATACACATGAAGGGCTGTTTTAAACAGAAATACAGAAATCTTTTGGGGGGGTTAGACAAGAAGGAAAGGGGGGGGGGGATCAGGTATAGTTTGAAAAGGTGTGTTTTTAGTCTATATCAAAATATGGGGAGGGATTCTGCTGTCCTAGGCAAGTCATTCCACCACTGAGGAACCAGAACGGAAAATACGCGTTAACATGCAGCTCGACCGCAAGGTGCTCGTAGTGACTACAGGCCTGTCCGGGTACTCCGGTTTCCTCCCACAGTCCAAAGACATGCAGGTTAGGCTGATTGGAGAGTCTAAATTGCCCGTGGGTATGAGTGTGTGAGTGAATGGTGTGTGTGCCCTGCGATGGGCTGGCGACCTGTCCAGGGTGTATTCCTGCCTTTCGCCCAATGTATGCTGGGATAGGCTCCAGCCCCCCTGCGACCCTGATCAGGATAAGCGGGTTCAGATAATGGATGGATGGATGGATGGATGCTCACATCATTATGGTTATCGTTCTGGGTTTGGACAGGCCTTCCCTGTCACCTGTCATCCATCATAACAAATATTTACACAAAGTCTGTGTCACATCCAGATATTTTAACCCTATACACAATGAAATCTGAACAAAATCTGAACACAGCCTTGCAGAATCTACAAACTACAAACAAATCAAATACAGATTTTGTCCTAAATATTGAAGAAACATTAAAAAAAAAACACCTAGACATTATTAATCATCAGAAATCTGAGTTTACTCCAAAGTATTTCAAATAATTACTCGACACAGGTCTGGTCTGGACATTCAAACTTTTGTATGGATTTGCCCAGTACTCATAACTAAAATCAAAAAGCCAAAATAATTATTTCCCTAGGTCTGGTGTATATGGCCCACATCCTATACTATCTGAAAATTCCTATGCTCTATATTCCATGATTGGAATTCCACCATGTATAATCCCCCCTCTCCCTGGAACTTCTGGAATTACTCACAAACTCATCCTCAGGCCAGCCGTAACCATGGTTATCTAGAAGAGAAAGGACAGAGAGAGTCAGATACATGGTCACAGAAACTCAAACCCAAATCCCATGGGGAGACCACAGTCCTGAATCATGTTAAAACACGGTCACAGAAACTCAACCCGAAACCCAATCGGGTGACGACAGTCCTAAATCATGCTAAAACACGGTAACAGAAACTCAAACCCGAAACCCCATCGGGTGACCAGTCCTAAATCATGCTAAAACACGGTCACCACACCACTGGAACATGGTCGTTATGATTCTGCGGTGGCTGAAACCGGTTCTGTTCTTTTACACAGGAATTTCTCTGGTCACGGTATCTGCCCGGGACAGAGAGGGCCTGGTGAGAGGTCAGCTGACTGAATGCATCACTGCATCAAGAACCTGTTCCATTAGCTAAACTTCCCTATTTCTAAAACCACAAACCTCCCAGAAACACAGAGCTCTACGCCACACTCCACCACAGTCAATCTCCACCAAACAGCCGTGACGGGAGGATACGGTTTCATAACGTCTATCGGAGGAGGTTTTATCCGTGTGAACTGTCCAGTTGTAGAACGTCGACTTTCTGTGGCTGGCGTTTTCAAAAACAATTCAGAGCAGTGGAATGGCATACGGTGCTTAATTAATACAAAATATATTATTGAAATCAGAAAACACATTGGCACACTTCAAAATATGTGCTGTGTTCACATAATGCAATCAATATTGCTTTTTGAAATATACACTCAGCTTGTTAATACAAATGTTTAATCAGCCAATCATGTGGCAGCAGCAAAATGCATAAGAGCATGCAGTGGTCAAGAGGTTCAGCAGTTTTTCAGACCATCCAGGACTTACCTATCCTTTTAGGGGGGGCAGGGGGGCCACTGTGCCTAATAAAGAGAGTGGGGTGGAGTGAAGGAGAGGGAGGGAGATGGATGGAGAGATGGGGAGAGAGATGTAGATGGATGGAGAGAGAGAAAGGGGAGAGAGAGAGATGGATGGAGAGATGGGGAGAGAGATGTAGATGGATGGAGAGAGAGAAAGGGGAGAGAGAGGGAGATGGATGGAGAGATGGGGAGAGAGATGTAGATGGATGGAGAGAGAGAAAGGGGAGAGAGAGGGAGATGGATGGAGAGAGGGGGGAGAGAGACTGTCAGCACTTGACTGGCAGTGGGGCCTGACAGTATTTACATTACATTACATTATATTACATTACATTACATTATTGGCATTTGGCAGCCGCTCTTATCCAGGGTGACGTACAGTTGATTAGACAAAGCAGGAGACAATCCTCCCCTGGACCAATGCAGGGTTAAGGGCCTTACTCAAGGACCCAACGGCTGTGCGGATCTTATTGTGGCTACACCGGGATTAGAACCACCGACCTTGCGTGTCCCAGTCATTTACCTTAACCACTACGCTACAGGCCGCCCTATTTGATTGGTGTGTCGCACACATCCATGCAAAACCACACAATGCGCACTCATAAGAACAAACTGAGTTGAGCACCTATAGGTACTTACATGCCCTTCAGCTTGCCCAGGAAACTCTGAAATGCAATCACAGGAGAAGGCTGAAAACGTCAGACATCAACACTCTACCTCCACACATGGTCCCGCCCTTGCAAAACACAACTCGGTTCTGCTCTCCCTGCGCTGGAGCTGGGAAAGTGTTGCAGAAGCGTTGCAGAAGTGTTGCAGAAGCATTGCAGAAGCATTGCAGAAGCGTTGGCGGAGTGTTTTCGTTTGGCCTGAGAGCGGTTTTGTTTGGGCCCCAGGATGAAAGGCAGCTAGACTGCAGGGAAGGAGGAAGTTAGCAGGCAAGTCCATGAGCTGAGTTCATGTAAATCATTTCACATCCAGGAAACGGTAAGGGGGGCGGTGCAGGCTGATTCATTTGGTTGCTGCTTGCAAACCAAGGCGTCACCTGCTCTGTGAATGAGTATCTGCACCTCACTGCAGCCCGCAGAGCAACCCCCATACAAAAACACAACTACAAACACTAACACCCCAATACAAAAACACAACTACAAACACTAACAACCCCCCCATACAAAAACACAACTACAAACACTAACACCCCAATACAAAAACACAACTACAAATACTTACGACCCCCCATACAATAACACAACCACAAATACTTACAACCCCCCAGACAAAAACACAACTACAAACACTAACACCCCAATACAAAAACACAACTACAAACACTAACAACCCCCCCATACAAAAACACAACCACCAATGCTTACAACCCGCCCATACAAAAACACAACAACAAACACAACCACAACAAACACAGCAAACATTTTATAATAAGGTTCATGAATTGGCATTAAGTAATGTACTTGTTAACATGAATTAAAGATGTGCAAAAACATTAACAGAGCTGTATAGATTAACTTCTCAGTCGTAGTTAGTTACATTAGTTACATTAGTTCATGCAAATTTGATTAACCTTACTGTAAAGTGTTACCAACACTTGCACAGGGGAATTACAGAATGGGTGTTTTTTTGTTACATCTGTATTGCCTCCAAAGTCCCAATTCAAATTCGTGATTTCATGTAATATAGTGAGGTAAACATTAACTTTTTTTTGCTTTGACTGTTTTTAGGTTCAGCTGCAACTTTCAACAGCTGTAACTACTGTACTGACTCCATTACCGCGTAGTGCCCTGCTATCAATGCACCCGATAATAGGACTTTTCCTCTCATTTTGTTTCTTGTTCCTCTTATTTCCCTGTTTTATAAGCCAGTTTTGTTTTTTTTGGTTTGTTTTTTTTTACCATGTTTTAAAGTTATCAGTAGAAGCAGTTTGTGTTAGGGACGGCGACAGGACGTCAGTCTCTAAAGGAAAGGGAAACAGCCTTGTTAAAATATCCAATGTTATCTGACGCGAACTGGAATTACCTTTAGGTGTTTTACTTGGACATTTCTGGTTTGTTTTATTATTCATTAAAAAAACACAGGAAGGCTTTATAAAAATCACAATG
Source organism: Conger conger (assembly GCF_963514075.1). NCBI lineage: Eukaryota > Metazoa > Chordata > Actinopteri > Anguilliformes > Congridae > Conger > Conger conger. Next base: position 40,400,983 of record NC_083770.1, read on the forward strand.
ATACAGGGCTACGAGCGCACCGAGTTTACAGCCATAACAATCCTGCGATATTATTATTAGCCTATATATGCAAAACGTGCTGCGCAATCTGGTGACGGCACGGTATAAAAGTAGCCGCTTTAAAGTTTAAATATTTCATTAATATCTCTCACTATATTTATACAAAACGTATTTTCAAGTGGCAACAAAATATAATTTAAAAGGTTTCTACGGCTAAATTAAAACAGAAACTACTTCAGGAATGATGTCCCCATGTTTCAGTGACATCATTAAGTCAACATTTACTTTCTCCGTCACTGTATTTAGCCCAAAGTCCAAAAAACTTTATAAATTAGCCACGCAAAGAAAACAACAACTATACTACTAGTCTGGCCATTATTATTATTATTATTATTATTATTATTATTATTATTATTATTATCATTAAAACAAGATAATAGTCCCTAATCATTAATACATTGTTTTCAGTTTGACATAGCACTTGTAAAGGCTTATGTCACCGTAAATAACTGCACACTGCATTCATCTGATCTGTGAGCAGCCAGGCCACAAAATACACTTAAATATCATAGCCTATATGCTGTATTAGAACCGCAGTGAAAATGTGTACCTTACCATGGTCCTAACGAAAGGGCGGCTGGGCTCAATTCATCATTACTGTCCGTTTCCTGTGCGAATCGCCATTACAACTCAGCGAGAGGGAAGCAGAAGTAGGGTTGAGGGTGCAGGTAACTGTGCCCTCAGGTGTATTTGCATACCAGATCAAAAGTCGAGCGATGACACGCAACTAGCCAGCTCCAGAAATGGCTCCTCGTGACAATCTTCTCACGCTGTTCATTCTCAATAAGGTCGTTCATAAAAAGTTAAAGAGTTTTCGTTGCAGAGTTTCCTCATTTAGCATATTGTTACCGAGAGACACCGCCAGAAAAGCGGTCCGTTTTTCACGAAGAGGGAAGTGAACACTAGGAAGTTTCTGTTCAACAGCAATATAACTTTCCTGGCAGACTACAACCTGTACTTCATGTGCAGACCCTCGCACGAAACACGACGAAAGACCAAGCGCATCCGCGACTGAGATATAGGCTAGAACAGGGTAACATCATTCGCTGTATTGACTCACGCAAGCTCAGATCCACAAACACACAGAATACCGTAAACGGGGCCAATATGAGTTATCATTTTTTAAGCTTCCTTAGTTATATTGCTTTAATTCGTTCTACTGTATGAATTTTGGGCTGTAACCATTGTAAAGAGGATGCATTTCTGAAGTAATAAACAAATAATAATAATAAGCATAATAATAAAAATAATTATTATGATCGATGTTATTCTTATAATGTATTATTATTATTATTATTATTATTATTATTATTATTATTATTATTATTATTATTATTATTATTATTATTAGTAGTAGTAGTAGTATTCATATTCTTCTTCTTCTTCTTCTTCTTCTTTTTCTTCTTCTTATTATTATAATAATAATAATAATAATTATTATTATTATTATTATTATTATTATTATTATTATGGTTGTTGTTGTTGTTGTTGTTGTTGTTGTTGTTGTTGTTGTTGTTGTTGTTGGCCTCGTCCAAAACAGAATGACTAAAGGTAATGTAGACGTGGATTTAATATTAATATAAAATGGTTTGTGGGAAGCTATTTCTGATGGAAAGGGTTTGATGAAGATCATCGTGGGGATATGGATGTTTACCAATACTGATAATTCCCTCGCTTATGTCATTTCTTGGGCACAAACCATGCGTTAATATCACTTAATCATCCATATAATGAACAATTTTCAAAAATTTCAAGGACGGACATTTTTCTGATCTTTCGAGACTCAATAGTTTTTGCACGCTTGCCTTCATCACCAACACCTGTGTTTATGTAGAGATATGAAGATTAATATCAATGCAGGGTGTGTCACTGCAGATGGATTTAGCTTCATTTGGGATTATTAAATATCATTTCTGCTCCAGGCCCGACGCGCAAGTGCTTGAAAAATTCTACCAGGTGCTGGTAGCATACTGAATGTGCCAAATATTCATAAAAAACGCAGTGTGCAATTGATTGCCTGCATAAGGCCTGAAATCCACATTTGAACTAATTTAAAACCAGATAATATTTGTGTTCTAGATAACATTGTCATTTACACATAAGTTATTTGTGAAACAAGACCAGGCACAGGTAAATATCTTCTGTTCAGTATTAGCGAAACATTTCAGAGAATTAGCCTACTACATGCAAATGACATTGTGCAGATCACAAAATGTCATCATTGTTAGCCTAATCCATCCTATTACTGGATTTAGTGAGGATAGACCTGGTGGTGTCCCAACTGATGAGGCTGTTTTGATTTCATAACCTTTAAAAAAAAAAAATCGCGATGTTAGATGGATGAGCGGCGAGCGGCGCCTCACGGGCGGACGTACAGTAGGAAGCCGATCCAATCGCGTGACAAAAAGAGACTACCTGGAGACAGCAGAAACATCAATGCAAACGAGCTGGCGTAGACCAGCAACAAAGCCGCCCCCCTAAACATGAAAGAAAGCCGTGTATCTTTGGTTGCAGCTGTCCTCGACGATTCCTGATTGGTCTAACTGAGTAGTTTTAGACACAGACACCGAAGTTAATCCAGTTTCTAGATTCAGTTGTTTGCGGCGTTTTCATTCTGTAGCTATGTGTGTGTGTGTGTGTGTGTGTGTGTGTGTGTGTGTGTGTGTGAGTGAGTGAGTGAGAGAGAAAGAGAGAGAGAGAGAGAGAGAGAGAGAGAGAGAGAGAGAGAGAGACTTAAAACAGCCTACCCAGCCACATGTTGATAGAAAAAGATTTATTTAGAAAAGAGACACTATAACAAATCTTCCCAAAGTGCCAAAACACAGAATAATAAATACAAATCAGACAAAATACAGGAATATCACATCGCTAAAATTATTTGTTCATCTATAAATACATAAATATTTACTTAAGAAACGCATGTAAAAAAAACTTCTAAAACATGTTTATCTGAACGTAATAGGTAGGCCTAAACACACACAAAACACACAAGGTTTATTCCAGGTGTGCACACTTAAATGGAGTATGGTGTTAACAGGTGGCCACTGCAGGCTGCAGCACTACAAACTCAAACCTCCCGAGACCAGCTCATCATCGGCGATCATGGATGCACCGGATATGGAGGCGGGATTAAAAACGTCGCTGCTCTTCCCGTCAGATGCATACTGTTTAGTGTTTGTGAAGTACACGTCTACAGCTGTCAATCAGACAGATCAATTAAGAAACGTAACTAAATTTTTATACAAAAGATCTGTGTAAAGATTGGAAGATATAAAAAATAAATGATAGGCTACAAAACAGACCTCAATTACCAAAACTCCAATAAAAGTACTATTTATTATGAGTTTTTATATATCAACAGCAAAATCAAATTTAAAAGTAAATTTTCCTCCTATCAAATTCGAGCAGTTTTAGAAAGGGCAGTACTATACAGCCAGAGCCAGGTACCTGTGATTAGAAGACAAAGAATCAGAGTGGTGTGTGAGGAGCCAAACTTTGCAGTACAAGCAATTGAGTTAGCCATGGTGTGGCATCTCTAGCTGAGTTAGCCATGGTGTAGCATCTCTAGCTGAGTTAGCTATGGTGTAGCATCTCTGGCTGAGTTAGCCACGGTGTAGCATCTCTAGCTGAGTTAGCCATGGTGTAGCATCTCTAGCTGAGTTAGCCATGGTGTAGCATCTCTGGCTGAGTTAGCCACGGTGTGGCATCTCTGGCTGAGTTAGCCACGGTGTGGCATCTCTAGCTGAGTTAGCCACGGTGTGGCATCTCTAGCTGAGTTAGCCATGGTGTAGCATCTCTAGCTGAGTTAGCCACGGTGTAGCATCTCTGGCTGAGTTAGCCATGGTATAGCATCGCTAGCCGAGTTAGGCATGGTATAGCATCGCTAGCCGAGTTAGGCATGGTGGCCATCACTTAAGCATTTTCTGTGGATGAAGTGTTGAGCCACAGCTTCATTCTCAGAGCAGAAAGTCAAGAAATGTTTTTTTAACGTAAAAAGGGGGGATTTAAAAGAAAAGGTACACAAGAGAGGCTGGCTATAGACAGAGCTGGCTGTGCAGTGCGTCAGGTGGAGTGCTGGGGTCCTCGTCGATATTTCTGCATTTCGTCGTCGTCCTAAAAAGTCCTACAAAGTAGCACCACGGTCGTGCTCCGGTGTCACAAAAGAGAGCGAGCAGCTCTGCGGAACATTGCGGTGCTCTCCTCGATCTTTGCGCTTGGTGTCCGTTTGATTTTTTCCCGGTGAGGTTGAAATTTTACAGCCACGAGTCCTGTTTCCTACGCACGGCGCGGGGGGGGGGGTCAGTCCGTGAGGTGAACCGGGGTGATGAATCCCGCTCCGGAGGGGGCGGAGCCTGCAGGCCGTCGCGGTCTCAGACGCCCCCGGCCGCCATTTTCTGGCTGATCCAGCCGATGTACTTGGTGACGCGGGTGTACACCCCCGGTGTGTCCTTCTTACCGCAGCCGTCGCCCCAGCTGATGATCCCCAAGAGCTGCATCCGTCCGTCCTTCTGACAGACCAGGGGGCCACCAGAGTCCCCCTGAGAGAGAGAGAGAGAGAGAGAGAGAGAGAGATAAGGGAGAGAGAGAGAGAGGGGGGGGGGGGGGGTGAGTCAGAGAGTGACCTCACCATAATGTTGCACAATGACTGTCGCTACTGTTTTCTAGTTAATAAAAGATGAAGATTGTCTGTGCAGCTCCTGCTCTGACCCACAGGGGGGGCCGGGGGGGGGGGGGGGGGTCATTCTGCTCACCTTGCAGGCGTCGTCCAGTCCCCTCGTGTCTCCAGCGCACAGCATGTTCTCGGTGACAATGCGGTTGGCGAGCTTCTCTGGGACGCATTGTTTGTGAGGCCACAGCCGCACCCGCCCCCTCTTCACCCGCTCAGAGTAGAACGCCGAGACTGTGGGAACCAGCCAATCAGAGCGGTCAGCACAACCCGCACCAGCCAATCATCAGCAGTCAGCACAACAGGGGATGTGAGGAGAGTGTGTTGTGGGGGTGTTTTGGGGGTGTGTTAGGGTGTGTTATGGGGGTGTAGCGGGAGTGTGTTGTGGGGGTGAGTGTGTGGGTGGGGTCGGGGGGGTTTGGGGGTGTGAGGAGAGTGTGTTGTGGGGGTGTTTTGGGGGTGTGTTAGGGTGTGTTGTGTGTAGGGTGTAGCGGGAGTGTGTTGTGGGGGTGAGTGTGTGGGTGGGGTCGGGGGGGTTTGGGGGTGTGAGGAGAGTGTGTTGCGGGGTGTTTTGGGGGTGTGTTGTGGGGGTGAGTGTGTGAGTGGGGTTGGGGGGGTTTGGGGGTATGTTAAGGGTGTGTTATGGGGGTGTTTTGGGGGTGTGTTGTGGGGGTGAGTGTGTGAGTGGGGTCGGGGGGGTTTGGGGGTGTGAGGAGAGTGTGTTGCGGGGTGTTTTGGGGGTGTGTTGTGGGGGTGAGTGTGGGGGTGGGTCAGGGGTGCTCTTACATTCGCGCTCTTTCCCGTATCCGGAGATCTCACACTCTGTCCAGTCGGGCAGAACGGTGTTAGGGTCCGGCACACAGACGGGCAGAACCTCAGGGGCGTTTATCGCACAGATTCCGATGTCCGTCTTCAACTTCAGTATCGCTGGGGAGGCAGGGGGGACAGACATCACTCACCTGAGTACACCTGAGGGAGTGTGTGTGTGCACTGATAGTGTGTATGTGCCTGTGTGTGAGAGAGAGTGTGGGTCGACTGGTACAGTGTGTGTGAGTCTATATGCACTGATCCAATGTGTATGTATGAGTATGTGCAAACTGATACAATGTGTATGTGTGAGTATGTGCAAACTGATACAGTGTGTGTGTGTGTGTGTGTGTGTGTGTGTGTGTGTGTGTGTGTGTGTGAGAGAGAGAGTCTATGTCTACTGGTACAGTGTGTGAGAGTCTGTGCACTGATACAATGTGTATGTATGAGTATGTGCAAACTGATACAGTGTGTGTGTGTGTGTGTGTGTGTGAGAGAGAGAGTCTATGTCTACTGGTACAGTGTGTGAGAGTCTGTGCACTGATACAATGTGTATGTGTGAGGCTGGGCGCACTGGTACAGTGTGTGTGTGTTTGTGTGTGTGTGAGTCTGTGTGCACTGACACACGTGTGTGTGTGTCGTTGGCTGACTAACCGATGTCATTGTCGTATGTTTCCGGGTCGAATTTTTCGTGCACCCAGTACTTCTCCACGCTGAAGATCTGCTCGCTGCTGGAGTTCTCCTTCCGGAAGGTTCTGCCCAGCATCACCTTCAGTGGCCCGATGTTACGCCTGAGGTGAGATTGTGGGAGGGGGATTATTCTGTGATCATCAACAAGGTGTGCATTTGATAAGGTGAGTTTTAAACGGGAGGGGGGGGGGGTATGTAGGGGTCAATGGTGAGAGTTTTCAGGAGGGGGGGTACATACCGGTCTTTCAGGGGGGCTGAGGGCAGGTACATATGGGTCTTTCAGGGGTACATACAGGTCTTTGGGGGGATTGGGTGGTATGTATGGGTCTTAGGGGGGTTGAAGGGGGTATGTATGGGTCTTAGGGGGGGTTGAGGGGGGTATGTATGGGTCTTGGGGGGGTTGAGGGGGGTATGTATGGGTCTTGGGGGGGTTGAGGGGGGTATGTATGGGTCTTGGGGGGGTTGAGGGGGGTATGTACAGGTCTTTGGGGGGAGAGGGTACATTCAGGTCTTTGGGGAGGGTTAAGGGCAGGTGGGGTTTGAGGAAGGGTACGTACGGGTCTTTGGGGAAGCAGTGGGCGGCAGACAGCACCCAGCAGGAGCCAATCAGCACACCCCCGCAGCGGAACACCTGCTCCTTGGACCGCCGGCTGTAGTACGTGATCGCCGCCTGCCATGGATGGGCTGTGATGTCACTCTCCTGCCCCCCCCACATCCGAAACGTGGGCCCCGAAGCAGGGGCCTCCACACGCCGACCGCAGGTGGCTGAGAGGGGCGGCAGGAGAGGAGAGGAAGAGGCGAAGAAGAGGAAGACGACATCAGCTCAGAAGGTAAGAGTCAGTTGGCAGTTGGAGGCTTGCTGGTTTGATCCACCAAGGCTCCTAACCCCCAATACTTAATACTCCATACTTAACACGCCTGAATGATCATTATTCTACAACTTACAATCATATGAAGGAAGAGGTTGGTGGAATATTGACTGAAATATTGGTGATTCTTTCATTTAAAAGGCCAACAGTATTTCCAATATTCATTTGACACAGCTCTGATCTGGGGCATCCATACAGGATAGCAGACTTGTCATTCACGAAGGACAATATCTCCAAAAGTTTGTTAATAAAATTTAAATCAATGAAAGCCCAGCTCCAGAATGAGGTTGCTACAATGTTAACGTTATGTAAATGTTTGCTCGACTAGAACCCGACCAGAACATACTGAAGACGCTGGTTGTGTTGG